>NW_020955628.1:555343-557288 GCF_003031625.1 Empidonax traillii | reverse complement strand
AAATTTATTATCTAAATTAGGTAGATAACAGTGGAGAACAGTTAAAATACATGTTGATCTCCAAAATAGCCTACAGAGACCCTCTCTCACCAGCTTCCTCACAAAGGGCTGCACTTTAGGATTTCTGCAGATCATATCTGCTGCCCTGGCATGTCTGGCTGCTGGCAGGCTAATTACACAGTCAAATTTAATTAAATGTTTTCAAGTAAGAAATAAATAATCAATATCTGTCATGGTACCAAATGAGTGCTGCTGACAGACAACCCTGCTGCAATCCTGTGGAGTGAGCACATGCTTGGTGCAGGGAAAGGGAATGGCTTTGCAAGGCAGGTGTCAGGTAATTAGGGAAAAAAAGGGAAGAGACAAACATGGAGGAGGGAGAAATCAGAGCTCTCAGAGGACAGCAGCCATAAATTTGAAATAAGGAATTAAGATGTGTTTGCTCATGTTTAATTCATGCACCACTATTGGCTAGTAGGATTAGTTCTCATAAATGAGCAAACTGCCATGACTGGACAAAAATTGGGGGGGGAAAAAAAAAAAAAAAGAAAAAAAGGTAAAAATAGAAAAAGAAGTAGTGAATTACCAGCACAACACCCTCTCTGTCAAGCAGAATCACATTTACAAAACAACATCAGTTTAGCACACTGTTACAATCCTGCAGGTCTGGAACCACCGGCACACATTTTGATTCTGCTGAAAAAGAACTTACAAATGCCACCTCCTGAGCTGATTGATTTCCCCTTACCTGAATCAAAACATGAATCTGTTGGGGTTCCATCCCTAAGTGCTATAACCCTTTAATAAGGAACGAAAAAAAGATCCACTTTGGACCACAGACCTTTCGAGGAAACACGAAAACCTACATGTTCTTTTGATCCAGAAGCAGAACAAGAACTTGGATTACTGCTGCAGGAGTTTCCTCTCTAAACCCCTTCACCTGCCCTGGATGAGCCTGCTGGGATTTGTCACCTTCCTGCAGCCATTTGCCAAGGGCAGTCATTGACATTTTTGCCTGGCAGATAGCACCACTCTTTTAAAAACCCCTGCTTTGCCAGACAAGAATTCAGCTGCTTAGCAGCCAGTTTGGCCACTGACTTTGACTCGGTGACTCACCAGAATTTCTTTGTCAGGTGTCTCAGGCCAAGAGCCCTGTATTATTATTATTAGAGAGCAGCAAGCTCTGCTTAAGGGAAGGACATAAAAGAGGTGAAGTGGATTGACTTCAGCACACAGGTACAGCTTGCTGAAGTGTTTCCACGAGCAGGGATACTCTGGATACGACCCCACTGCTACTGAGGGAATACTTCTGGTTTCAGTAGAGCCACAAAAACCAGCAATAAACTCAGCAGGCTGCAGAGACAAGTCCTGTGCTTTCCAAGAGCTGTTGGTCAGGATCTGTGCCTGAGATTAAACAGCTGTTTTTCTGCAGTTCCCAAGACTTTTGCTGTAGCACATCAGGCTCAGACAGACAGTGGGCTCGTTTTTGCAGGCACTCCATTTATCCTGGGTTTATCACATGGATGAGGTATGCAGGACTCGGCCCAATATGAAGAGAAAGTCATGCAACTTCTGCTTTAATAAGCTGGATCCAAACAGCAAAACCCACGTGGTCAGACTGATGGCAAAAAATTAACAAGGTTTCTTTTTTTTTCTTTTTTTTCTTTTTTTTTTTTTTTATTGTAGTCTAAAGATTTCCACCCACTTTCAGACCACACATAATGGATTCCTGTATTTCTACAGTGATGGCTGTACTTCAGACAATTTATTTAAGCACTTTAAGCCTTTTACTGATAAAACTGGTAGTTAAAATTGTCCATTTTATTTTTAGAATCCCAACCATGTGCATCAGCAACTGCAGGCCATCATTTAAGGGATTTTTTTTTCTATTCTCCTCATCTCTACCCAATAACCTTCATGTCCTGGTATAATTAATTACCAATGT
>NW_020955628.1:501389-554965 GCF_003031625.1 Empidonax traillii | reverse complement strand
TATTTAAGCACTTTAAGCCTTTTACTGATAAAACTGGTAGTTAAAATTGTCCATTTTATTTTTAGAATCCCAACCATGTGCATCAGCAACTGCAGGCCATCATTTAAGGGATTTTTTTTTCTATTCTCCTCATCTCTACCCAATAACCTTCATGTCCTGGTATAATTAATTACCAATGTTTCCAGAGAACATTTTGGTATGCTTGATCAGCTCAAAGTTTTTTAATTTATCAGAGAATCTATTTAAACAAGATGCCAAGGTTTTTTTCCGAATTTCAAATCACAAGTTACTATTTAAACAATCATTAAGCACAAGTTTACTTAGTCTACCTGAAAAATAATTTCAAATAAAGCAGCCATGCCTATCAGTGCCTTGAGGTGCTCTGGAAGAGATTTTTCCATTTTTAACTTTTTTTTCTGCTCAATCACTGAAACAGATTTGCAGAGGTTTAAGTTTACACCTTGTTTTAACCTCACTGGTGTGTCTCAGTGACAGTATCAGCTCTGGCAGCAATATTCAATATTCATATGCCAGTCCAGCTTCTAATGTAGCACAACTATGTCAGTAAAATGGAAGTGGGTCTCTGTGACAGAACTGCTATAGGCGTATTTATACAAATACAACCTCCCCCATAGAAGCAGAACTTCCTCACTTTAGATAAAAGGTAGCAAAAACCCTGAGAAAACCAGAGTCCTGACCCTTAAAGGTGTTGTTGGCCTTCCAACTGGGTCCAAATAAGCGAAACTCCCATTTCATGAGGGCTTTTACAACCTCAGATGGAAATCAATAGGGGCAGGGCGAGCAAGGACATGCAGAAACACCATTCCTGTGCTGAAAACTAACTCTGACTACAGCAGAGCTGACTTACAAGCAGGCAGTGCTTTCCCCTTCTGCATTATCAGACAGCAGTTACAACTCACCCAGGGATGAAGCCCTGCTTGGAAAAGGTTACGAACCATCAAACAAAGCGAGTATTAGCCAAGAACAAAAGGGAAGGCTTACAAGTAATTACTTCTTCCGTGTAACAGCCTGGTGACTTTTTAATCCTTCTTCTGGCATCATATGCTCCTGCAGCACTTCATCTGAACCCAAACAGGCATCTGTTAAGCACATCACTGGCTCCAATGTGACAGACCAGCTCAAATTCCTACAACCCAGTGAGTTTCATTGGATGGGAAACACTGAATTCTGATCTGTATTATTATTTCTTGGATTCCAGTGTAAGAGGAATTTTCTTTGGGGGTGTTTCACGTGGAGCTGGAGCCCTGGGTGCTGCATTCACTGGAACAGTCACAAAAGCTTAATATTTTTAAGCCGTTCTTTTATGAGTTTGGTTTGAGACGACTTTCTTTTGGACTGGGAATTAAGGGTTTAGATTGTGGGTGGGAGATTACTGGCCAGTGGCCGTGTGTCTTCACTGCCTGATGTTTGATGAGCCCCTGAGCCTTCAAGGCAACCATCTGCCTGTCCCCTCGGCCAGAAGGCTCCGAGCCAGAGAAAGTCAGTGAGGAGCAGAAGACATCTGCCCATGCAAACAAGGAGTAATGTGAGAAGCTTTCTCTGCACCTTGTATGGCCCTCAAAGGCACGTTTGGAATTACTCCTTCCAGGATACAAACCAGAGGAAAAGTGGTAAACAGATTTCTGTCCCTCTGTGTTCTCCTGTTACCCCAGCACAGCTGAAGCCTCCACCAGGAGTTCTGTAACTTTTAAGGCAGGATCTTCTCCTTCCTTCTGTAACAGCTCTGCCCACTGCCTTGTTCTTCCATTCCTAAACGTGGCCATCACTGAATGCTGCTACCACATGGATTTCAATTTTTTGTTCAAGTTCCATACCAGCAGCATTTTAAGGAAAAAACCCACCTAATATTATTTACAGCACCAGTGCCACCCAAAATCCTGCAAATGCTGTAAAGGTCATCCCTGCTCCTTACACAGACACCATTCCCACCTGCCCCTGCACCCAGAGACTGACCCTACTGTGTGTTATAAAAACCACCCTCTCACAAAAACCCCCATCCTTGAATTCTCTTCTGTGACTCCACCTTCCACTACAAACCTGTCCTGCTCTTGCACAGCAAATCACATATTCCAGCTCAGGAAATATGGAATATAGGGAAAGAATAAAAGTAGGAAAGATGCTCTTAAATCAGCACAGATGTTTCCTTCACCACAAAATGTCAAAAGCTATGTTTTCTGGTGCATTTTCCCTTAATGTTCCATGCCAGCACCACATTTAGTGACTTCACAGTGTAAGAAGTCTCTGCATCAATATTTTGCTTAGAACTAGAGCTCAGCAAATACATTCATTTAGACCTCAGGATGACCTTAGTTGTACTCTCATCCCCTCCCAGTTCCTTTTTCTTAACATCTAGAAAAGGGAATTTTGCTGTTGGAAAGGCTAAATGGAACCTTAAACCAAAACAAGCTCAAATTCAGAATAGGGAACATATTTTTGACTGTGAGGTTGATTAAAAGGGAGCAATGACGTGTTCGTGTCTTTTCATCAAGACTGGATTCCCTCCTGAAAGGTACATTTTTCTCATCACAAGTTACTGTTTAAATAGAGGGATAACTGCAGCCTCACACTCCTTTCTGACTTAAAAACTGTAGTTCTAAAACCATTCAAAAAATCATCTGGAAAACCACATGACAGGGTAACTGCAGAGACCACAGTTTGTATTTCCCATGTCTGCCCCTCAGATCCTGCTTTCTCATCTTCTGAGAGAACAGAGGGACTCTCTGACTAATTGCACACAGTCAATGTCAAGTGTCAAACGCTTATGATGACCAATTTGTGAAGTTAAAAATAAACTCTGGAAACAAATCTGGCAAAGGAAATCCACGGAGCAAACATTTGAGGGGAAATTGCAGCCTGTTCTCAAATATTCTGTGAACACAGTGACGGCAATTTCATCAAATAAATGATTGCTGACAAAATTGCTTTATCTGTTCTTTTCAGAATCCAGGTTTCATTAAACTGAAAGTCAAAGTCCAAGGATAAGTTTTAACTGCAGTGTTTCACTGATTGACATGGGAATTCCTATTCACATACATGGGAGCACAGATCCTTGGTAACCAACCAGACATATTTTAAGCCCAGATTTAGACAGAATCTTATTTAGCCTAGATCAGAGCTCAATTAAACCACATCACAAAGATTGTCAGGAGACACTATAATCAGTAATTGTGAACAAATTTCCTATTTTATTTCAAGGGGACAGATTAACTCATTTCATTCGGTATATTGTTAAATGAAAAACTGCAATAATATGCTAATAAATAGGCTTCTCTCACATTTTGAAAGTATATCCTTAATGAATTTGTCCTTTATATGTTACCACAGCCCAAATCTTCACTAAAGCTCAACAGACAATTGTGGATTTAGTACAGAAAGTGAACACTTCCCCCGTTCTTCTCCAGCAGATGCAAAACACTGGCATTTCAGAACTGTCAGGAACACAAAAAGCACCTAAAACAAGGAGTAAACAAAGGTACAACAGGAACTTATGCACTTTTAAAACACAGAAACAAAGGGATGGTCACTGAAAATAAATTATGGGAATTCAAAGTGGATGAAAAAATATTTCATAGAGTGTGTGATGAGATGATAGAGCTCATTGCCAGGGTGGAAGGCACAGAAGTCAAGAACTTATCCAGACTTTAAAGGACGATCTGAATGTTTGGAAAGATATTCAGACCATCTATAGTAATGTCATTAACTACATGTAAAACTCCTTGTTTCAGTATTTATTGATTAGAACCCAGGATTAGACCTCTGCATTATAAAGCATTATCCAACATCTGTCAGGTTGTTCCATTTTCCTCAGGATTACCAACACAGCAGACACGTGTATGAACCACAAACAGCTGCTTGTGAGGAACAGCCTTTCCACAAACAGAAAAGAGAATCTTTAAAGTCTGTTTTGGAAGCACAGTGAAAACTTTCCCAGAACTGCACGTTGGAAATGCATTTCCAGGATTTCAATGACAGCCTCCAATTTTCCACGGTCGCAGCTCTGTCCATCCCACCCTTTGTCTGCAAAATTCCAAAATACCCTTTTATTGTAGATCTATCTTCCCTGTCCCCCTCACTTCACAGAAACGAGATGTGTTACTCAAAGGCTGTCTGACATTCAGGACTGAAATCTATAAATGTTTTTCTCAGACTGGCTGATGACCTTAGAAGTCTGTAAAACAACAGCGTGCATGCAAAGGTCAGTGAAGATTCCCTGGATCGCTCCCCCTCCCAGTGCTGACATTCCCAACTGTCTGTGCTGCAGAGGCCACCCGACCCATTTAAGTGAGTTTACCTTGCAGAACCAAAGATAAAAACCTGGAACTCAAATTTCCCTGATGGAAGCGTTTGCTAAGTGGAAAAGGTTTGGAAAAACTTCTACAGAGACTCCATTCAGGTTTTCTTCTGCTGGCCAGAGGCTGCAAATGTCAGAGTCCTGTGAGCAACGTGCAGCGGGTAAAATGTCACAGGATGGCCTTTCGTTCCAACACCCTTTGCCTCATTGTGGTGAACTCCATGGATTCTGCATTCATTCATTCATTGTGTCAGCACTAGAAGTCCAAAGCAAATAACACTTAAGCTGATCCTGTCTGATAGCTGTAGAGGAGAGAAGGATTTAGGACACCAGAGTTTATTCCCAGCTCCATCAAAAACATATGGCAGCCATAGGAAACCTCTGCAATCTGCCTTCTCTAGTGATGAAATGAGAGAAGCCATCATTCAGTTTGATTGACTTGTGATTAAAAAATACACTGAGTTTATCACACAAAAGACTAAGTAAAACACTGTCTGCTTTTTTGTGTGTGTGTGGGTGTCTTTAGGGCAGAGAAAAATAGCCCAGTGGAAGTCACAAAAAATATGGTCAGGATTTTCTGATTTAACCAGTACCTCTTCAGAGACGTGGACTGTTTATCCTCCTGAAGAGGCCTAATTTTCATATGAGTACAATTACGTGCAAGACAGGTCTCTGTAGGGGATGTACCAAATTTAGCCTCACAAGATGGCTCACCAAACACTCCCCCCCCCCCCTCAAATTTTAAACCTTGGCCAGAACGCCACAGTTAATCAGTTACTGGAATACCACAGTTGGGTGGTTTGGGTTTTTTTAAAATTACACAAGTGGGGATGTGTAAGATGTAAGTTACAAATATGAAACAAATAGTTCTGGCCTTGGTAATGTATCAATTCCTTGTCCTGTGTCTCTTTTTCTCTGGTTTTTAATAGTGCTGAGCTTTCCTCTGCTGTTTAAGTCTTTGTCAGACGCTGATAGGCACTCACTGCTGTGTTTAGACATTAAATTGCTTTGCACAGGCCCCTTGTTTAAAAAGAGATTAGGGTGCTAGAACCTGAAGGGTGCAATTTGCTCAGCACTCTTCGCTGCCACGAAAATCAACAAGAGCCAGGAGTGCAAAGCCCACAGAGCTCGGATCTGTGAGGATGAAGCTTTCAGCTGCCGAGGTGCAGAAAGAGGACACAGAGGACTCAATAAATGAATTACAATGTGTTCCCCCCTCCCTTACCACCCAGAAAGAAAAAGAGAGAATAATTTTTCTTGTAAACAGGTGCTAATTAAAACTGAAGCCAACCAGCAACACAGACAACAGGACCTGATATCACATTACTGCCAAAAGCCCCACACTGAGACCCAGCCTCCACTGTGCTCTGCATCACACAAATACAGAGGATATTACTCAAAGAGCCAGGTATAACCTGGCAGTGAGTAATTTCCAAGAAAATGAAACAAAGGATTTCTTACAATCAGACCCGAACCAGGCTTTCGCTGGGGTGTCCAATACACTTTTAACAAACATCTTGACACGTTCACAACTGGCAACTCACATCTCAGGGTCCAAATTCTCTGGGTCCTGGACTCTGCCGTGAAATAAACCCCTTCCAGACCTGTCATCCCACCTCAGCCTTTCAATATACAACAGATGGAATAATTTTTCCCGTCATCTAGGTAGGGAACCGAGGCAGTGTAACTAAATTTCCAAACCTCCTTTACACACAGAGTGGTAACAAACATGTCAGAAGCTGCAGGATTTTTGTAAAGGTTGGGCAATTTTAACTTGCTTCTCTAAACAGCCAACAATCCCATTCCAGCCAACCTGCAGCAACAGGAATTCCAGACAGAACCCCTCCTGGAGAGCAGTTTCATTTCTTCAACAGCACTTTCCTTAGACCTGTCATCATAATGAGAACATTTACACCAGAGCACTGATAAAGATGAGAGGTACACAGCTTGGATTTGAGGTAGTTTTGCATAACTGCCTTCAATAAACCTTTCAGCTTCCTGTCTTAAGGTCTTGAGGCAGTTTTATTTTTCAGAGGAAGAAAAATGTCATTAGCAAAAGTAATTTCCATCATCCTATCCTACCCAGCACTTGCACAAGCCCTTGTTTTCTTTGCCTTAATTTAGGTCCAGAATCTGCAAAGCTCAAGCTCGGCAGCAAATCTCTCAATGGACATTTCGCTGTTCCAGACACCCAGAGATGATGTTGATGACTGTCTGAGGCAGTGTCACAGCACGTGAAGTTGTGCTGGTTTGCTTTTTGGGGAGATAGAACACGGCAGATCACAGATAATTCCAGCTGGCTGCACAAGGAACACGGAGTGGCATCACATGTGGATCAGGTGAAGGCATCAAAGCAAGACGCTCTCAGAAGGTAACAGGATAAGAGAGTCTTACTGGTGATGTGTGATATCCTTGGCAAGACAAGGCAGCAAATGCTCCCAAGATTAGACTCTGGTCTGTCAACTTTTCCAAGTGGTAACTAAGTTCTGCAACCTCGCTACCTGGCGTCTCCAGGAATCTACGCAAATTTGGACTAAAACATCTAAATTGTGGAGAGAAAGAGCAAGCATGGAAGTAGTGACTTGGATTAGCTTTCCCAGCTGCAGAACTTCACCCTTAGAAAAGTTTCACCACTGGTATAAATCACTGAAGTTCCATAAAACAAAAGTTACTACATGCTATACCAGCAATGTCCCAGCCCCAAAGGTATTTTCTAACTGCTTCTTGAAAAAAGCAGGCATTTACTATTTATATGAAACTTTTAATTTAAGAATGAAAGCAGAAACTTATTCGTAACTTTGTCATCCTCCTCCTTGGAGGACTTTGGAACATTAACAGCTTTAATGCACACACATTTTTAATACCTGCATGTATTAAAGAGTTGCCTGCATGCAAACTGTGACTTAAACCATACCAGAATATCCCCATATCCTGGCTACGACCCTGCTAATCATCTCCATTTCAAAAACGCAGCGAGGATTTATGAGCAGATTAACTGAGAAATGAGGCTGAGGGGGTGGGGAACAGCCTTGCCCATTCGGGAAATGAACTCAGTGTCACCTTTAACCTCCAAGTAATTCTTTGTCACAGAGCACAAAGGAACTCATCATTCCAGAACAGCAGCGGGACAGAAACCGAGCGGAAACCGATCTGCTTAAACACCTCCTTTCCCAGGGATTAATTAAAAGGGATGGTTGGAGCACTGGAGTTGTTGTGGCCACAAGCACCTCTCAGGGCTGTTTTTAACACGCCCAGCCTGCTGCTAACAGAGCAAAGGCCAGTGGATGTCGGGGTGAGCAGCTGCTCCCAAACCCCAAATTGCTGTCCCTCAACTCAAATGCCCTGTTGGAGCATCCCAGCTCTCCTGCTGGAGCATCTCCAAAGAACTTCAGGACACCCTTCCCTTCCACTTCTGCCCCTCAGCACCAGCAGCCATCCAACAGGTCTGTTGGATGGCTGCTGGTGCTGAGGGGCAGAAGTGGAAGGGAAGGGTGTCCTCAAGCCCCAGTCCCCAACTTCAGCCATTCTGTAATCTCTTCTCCCCAGCTGATGTGCAACAGAGAAGCGAGTGGGGGGAGAAATGACAGGAAGAACAAAACACTCCAGCGGTTGTGGCGTCGGTACCGAGAATGGGAAAGTCAAAGCTACAAGAGGAAGAATGAGATCCAGAAGAAGGAATCTTCCCGAGGGACGCAAGCAGACCTGACAGAATGCTAAATCATACTGAGAAAATGCAGAAGAAGAAT
The DNA here is from genome assembly GCF_003031625.1 of Empidonax traillii. NCBI lineage: Eukaryota > Metazoa > Chordata > Aves > Passeriformes > Tyrannidae > Empidonax > Empidonax traillii. The sequence goes on along the minus strand of NW_020955628.1, from coordinate 546,907 downwards.
GATGTACATGTGTTTTTAATTCTGTTTTATTGTTTTAAGGTAGAGAAGATGATTTAGAAGTCCCTCTCTGAAGTCTCTTTTACTTGCTCTAATGTCTTGCTGTAATCTGCCCAGAAAGGGTCAAACCAAAACACACCATCTGTGCCTGAGGAAAGTGTCTGGGAGAACACATCTGGCAATCCCAGTTTTGGAATTAGGATGGAGAAGCCAACGACACCAAGTTCTTCTTTCCAAGACAAAGTTTATACGAAAGGAGTAAATTCGGAAGCCAAAAACCAAGGATGAAGATACCCTGCAAGAACCTGGATCCAGTTTACATACAAAGCAGAGGAACAGTCTGGTGTTTCTTCAAGAAGGTCTTTTGGAGGGCATTAATGTCATGGGCAAAGCTGGTCTGTGCATCTCTGAAGGTACAGCAGAGCAAATGTGTCTTGTCTGCAGCTGATAGAAAACAGAGTCCTACCTTACTGTTGCTTCTCAGGTGTCCTTAAAGTCACTGGCAAAGGCAAATGATGATGATGGATGCCAGTTTGTTATGCTGAGCACCACAAAACTGCACAGAGCAAATGACTCGTACCGTCTTTCGAAGAGGGTGAACATGTCGTGCTCCCAAAGTGCTTTTGCTCAAGAATCAGCCAGAGCTCCCTGCAAATCAATGCAATAGAGCCCTCCTATACATTTTGCAAGCACTATTTTTATCCTTTCCTAATATAACTTCCCAACCTTCCTCCTCCCCCACGTCCCTGCCACAGATCCCTAATTCGCACAGCTAAAAACACAGAGTGCCTCCTACAATTCTTTCCAACTTGTGCAGTCCTTAACGATAAATTTAATTTCTCCCTTTCTTTGAAACTCATCTTCATTCAGCCTGGCTCCTGAGGGAAATTAATGAGTGCTCACTGAATATGTTTACATAAGATCTCCTCCAAATTTATGTTATTAAACATTAGGAGAGTTTTTATCTGCCCTCAAAGGGACAGAGAGGCTGATGTGTCTGGCCAAAGATGTCTCAATACAATGTGTGCTGTCCACTCCCTCCTGGCAGCATTGGGGGCACTCACACCCTGCTGGGCTTTGCAGCCACATCAGCTCCGGTGACAGAGCCTAGAGCAGGGGATGGGGCTACAGCTGAATGAAAGCTCCTGATTTAATCAGGAGCGTTGAGGGCTCTGTTGTCCGTGAAATGCCAGGAGACCGAGGCACCCTCAGAGCTGGAGATGCTGTGAGCCCCTGGCTTTGAGCACAGCCCTCAGCTGGCCTGCCCTGCCGCTCTCCCCTCTGTCACCAGTGGTGACTCTGTGCTCACACACAGCCAGGAGGGCTCTTGCCCTCCTGTGGTAACACACAAACACTCCTGCCTGCACATCCACATGTGATCTCACACTGTGCTGGACCCCAACTGCTCATTCCCAGGCAGCCTTCCTCAGCTGTAGGAATTCCATTACTGGCTGTAAATGTTAGTTCCTGGTGGACACCACAACCACAGCTTGGTTTGTACTATTCAATGTAGGCTTTGGAGTTAGAAAAATCCCTTCGTTCAGTCCTATTTACATACATCATGTAAAAACCATAGTGTGTATCATCACAGTGAAATGTGGACTTGTGCATGCACAGCAATGCAACATAGATTTGTGCACATACACATAAATACAGCTCATTTCTGTTAAAATAAACTCCAAAGCCAACTCTTGAACTAACTCTCAGACTGACTGGTCATACCGTGTCTGAGCAAGGAAAGGGCTGGATGCCTTCTCCCTGCTGTAACTCTGCTGATGTCAGACATCTGGCTTCGGTAAAGCCCGGGGTCCAGCACGGCTATTGGATCAAGACAATGGGATTTCAGCAATGATTAAAGATGCCTGTGGCTCCTGGGCAGGCCGGAACAAAGGAAACCTTTCTTTTGAAAGAGGGGTTAGATAAAATTCAGGGCTGCCTCCACTTTTGCAGCTTTGTCTCCTTCATCAGTTAACAAAGCAACAGACTCAGATTCTTGAAAAGAAGAAGGAAACTATTACTACACTCACCAGTTTACAATGCCTGTCCTGCAATTCCTTTTGGCTCCATGTTTCCCCAGGTAATATCAGCCAGCTAAGGCAGAGTGGTGTGAGAGCCATTCATTACATCATGTACATTCAAGAACCAAAACTTTATGGGGATCATTTTTGCTTTCAATAAAGAAATAAAAAGCAAATGCCACCCTGGACTCCCAAAGTACTGTATTAACACTCCTGTCAGCTGTAGGGCTTTTGGACTGCTATGTATTTATTTTTTCTCTCCTTTTATAAGTCCATTTAAACCTGTTTGCATTTCAGTTTGCTAAAGCTGTTTAGCCAAGTATGAACTCCATTCATGGCCAGCTGTAATGAAGGTCACATGCTGTAACCCAAGCAGGCAGTTGTGCTTGTTTGCTGGAAATTCTCATTCAAAAAAAAGGAAGAGAACAAGAGTAGTTTTAGAGATGCCGTAAATGCTGAGCTGCTCACTCAGAAAACTAATGCACAGTCTTGTTCTCCATGGACAGACAAGGCCTCCAAGTGAGGAGGGAGGAGGAGGGAAGCCTGTTTACACCAGGCTCCTCTGAGCTGACAACCTATTTGTGACATTTTGCTTTAGAGGCAATACCATGCATTTGATTTAAAATAAAGCATCTTCTACCCTTGATGGATACAGAGCAGACTGTGTAAAATTCCTGCCCTGCGGGCCACAGGTAAAGAGCAGAACGTGTCTCTTCTTGGTATAAATTTAAAGGGAGGACCTACAATATGGAGAAATCTTCAAAGGCCAGTCAGGTTTCCAGTCCAACAACCCTGCCAAGTGTTCCTTTAATCCTTTATTTACCAGTAAATCTGCCTCTCTGTTCAGCAGGCTTTTACTGGTATTGGGTTTCAGCCTGAAACCAAAAAGCTGCAAGCATATGCTGTGTAGCCCTAATGAGAAACTCAATCTATTAATGAGCAGACCTTCTCCACAGGACCAGGTCTTGGCAACATGAGTCGGTTCCTGAACTTTCACCTCCCGCTTGGCAGCACACCAGACTAACTCCACATCTCTCAGCTGGCTTACATTATCAGCTCATTATTAACATACATCAGGGCCAGATCTCTTTTACATGCACCCAGCAAACAGGAAACTACACAAGGGGAGGGCTCCTCATTTTTGTCTGACTCTGGAGCTCATAAAAATGACTAATTAGAACCAGCTCTGGCGGAGGCCCCTCTGTGGATCTGCTCACACATTCCCTGCCTCTGAACCTTGGTCCTGACTTGGGATAAACACTGGGGAATGGCATGGCAGCCCCTGGCTGGCTGCAATAACCAGGCATCCCTTGCTCTGCCACAGTTGTGATCCCCCAAAGCTTTCGTGAGGCAGAGCTCTGCCATCCCCCTTATTTTAGAGTCAGACAAACATCACACAATGTCTACAGCAAAGAAAGCTGGGCTTCCTGAAATCAGCTCCTCTGCACGCACACCCCCTGCAGCAAAGAGAACTGTGGGAACTCTTTGCAGCCAATTTCAAAAGAGAGTGGTGTATATTTTAGATCTACACGCTTGCATGGATTCAGAGACCTGGGTTCAGAGTTCCACTTTGAAGTGGCCTGCAAACCACCAGCAAATGTACACACCACGCTTTGGGAAAGCATTCTAGGGTGTCTCTCATGGTGAGAACTGTCTCATCAAGCATGGAAGATGATTCCCTTGCACAGTAAGCATTATCCTTAATGACATGCTACTATTTTGTCATGAATTCTCTCTTTTTTTTTTTTTTTTTTATTCCTTACACAATCAGTATCTACTTTTGTTCTGAGGTCCCCTCGCCTCACCAGTCGTCCTTATGCTCAGGAAACTTGGCAAAACAAAAAAGAATCTCTCTCCCTCCAGATGCCTGGTTCAAATCTTGTCCAGCCAGGCAGTTGCACCAGCCTGAGAACTATTTCCATATCATCTGAGCACAGATGCCAGCGCACAGTCGGTGCTCACATCAGAAAATGTAGATTGAGACACACTCAAGGATCAAAAGAGGTCAGAAAAGTCTCCTCAGGTCAGACAGGGGGATATTGGTAATGTGGATTAAACTAATGCTGTTGCACAGCATTGTGTACCTGTAGTTGTCTTAGGTTAAGGTACAGATCTCCTCTTAATGCCCAGAATTCACACCTGTTTTGAAACCATCTTTGAAGAAAACTAGACTGAACACCAATCAATAAAAAATCTGGCAAAACCTCAGAGCCTACACAAGGTCCTAATGTTTTTTGGCTGCTCGAAACGTAGCAATTTATACTCCTATTTTTAAGAAATTAGCTGTAGTCAGAATTATTTTCCAGAGCTGATCTCATTTCATAAGTTGCCCCCTATTCAGGTGGAATTTATGCACGGACGCTCAGAGCCAAAAAATCTGTTCTCATTTAATCCACACAGAACAGGTAAAAGGCAAATATATTCCACCCAGGTTCGTGCCTTGCTGCTGCTGCTGCCTCCCCCAGCAGGCACAAGGAGCTCTGGAGCTGCCAAGTGACCTGCTGTTCCAACAGGTTTTTGTCAGCTCTGCTCCTCTGGAGGTTCTCATGCTGATAACTAGAAGGGAATTAACACAAAATATTCTTGTAGGACCAAGATCTTTCGAATGCAAACGAGCTGGAAATAGGTTTCAGCTGTTTAAAATGCAGCACCTCTTCCAAAAAACTATAATTCAGAAACCAGGGGAGATCAAAAGCCAAGTGGCCCTTTGTGGAAGCAATGGTGATAAGAAAAAACAGAGAGCACTTCAGATCAACTGGTCAAGAATAAACCAGACAACTCTTCGCTGTAATTACAGCTAAGATGATAAAACTCTGAATTCAGATGTAGGTTTTGTTATCCACAATAAGGTAATCCCACAACAGAGGCACCATATCTGTAGTTTTCCTAGAGCTGCTGAATTACCTTAGGCCACTCCTTTCTAGGTAGGCAAATGCTTAAAGTAAAATAATTCAGAGTTCTTTTGCAGAAAGAAATGCCTGGGGCCTTAACCAGTGCTCAAAAATCTGTTTGGGGTCTTTGAAAAGGTGATTATGAAATGGAAAGCGGGATTATTAGAATTATAAAACCAAAATACATTAAGGTGTCTCAACATATTATGGACGACTCAAAAACAGTGAGAAAATGTATATGAAAAAAAAAAAAAAACAGTCTGGTGCCTACATATGGATTTAGCAATCTTACTTTAATTTCCACATAGCAATGGCTGAACAAAGATTGATACTTGATAGAATTTGCATGTAAACCCATCATGATTCATTTTCAGGCGGAAGCAAACAAGCAAAACATTTACTGCTCCGCATTTCACAACTTATCTTACATTTAAAGGTTTTAGAGGCACTGACAGTATTTTTCATTAGTGTTTATGTTGTTTTCAGTCCTAAATCCATAAACACTGCTTTCTGCTGAATAAGCTACCAATGCCATTATTAAGACTACCTGCCCCAAGAGCAAAGCCAAACTGGACCAACGAGGTGCTGAGTCACAGCTCTCCTGTCATCCTTGTCTCCTCAGTCCATCTTAGACCTTCCCCTGGTGCCCAATTCTGACACTGAAATGGCCAACAGACAGATGGTTCTGCAGCCAAGAATCTGTCCTGCCCTGGCCATCAGCCAGCAGAGAAACCCTTTGAGTAACTCCATCAGAAACTTTCCTGCAACACTAAAGTTGCCTCTCTATTCATCTGTTTATTTCCTACACCACGTTCTTTTTGTGTGTTTGTAAATCTAAAGAATCACATCTATATAATCTGAAATATAAGAATCTCATTCAATAAGCCCATGCTGACTACTTAAGGATGCCACTGCTTTTTTAAAAGATTACTGGCAATCCTCAGAGCTCCCTGCAAACATCCAGTGCTTAGAGACAAACTGGAGGGATATTTTCCATAAATTACTCCCAACCTCAACCATGCACAGCACAGATGACTCATCTTCCTTGGACATGCCGTCCATCTGGAGCACAGGAAAGAAACCTGGTTCCTGTGAGTGCTGCATCAGATAATGTTGTGCTTGGAATGACAGGAATAGACCCACTGAATACTTACTTGTCAAATATCTCTGTTCCACAGCTGCAGTTACAGGATCAGCTCTGAACTATCACACAATCCAGTATCTGAATCTGATGTGGGTTAGGAACATTTCCTAACAGTTTTAGCTTCCTTTCCTAAGAGAAACAAGTCTCTTCACTTTGCTTCAAGCTTATATACCTGAATTACCCTCTCTCCTTGAGCAGCAACTGATCTATGCAATCCTCCTGGCACTATTAATGTAAATAAACGATTTTCTCATAGCATTTTTAAAATTACTACAGCAACAGCAGAAGTAAACCACACTGATGGAACATGAGTATTTTATGCTGGCAGGAATCAGCTGCATGATATAGTCAAACAGAGACTTCTTGGGCATATTTAATTCCTGTAACTGGCAAATCACCACTGGCACGAACAACTTTGTCCTGTTAAATCTCCTTCTGTTTTGCATTTTCCATTCATTTCCTTCCAGCCTCACCGCTATCCCCAACTCAAAAAGCTTCTACTAAACCATAACGAGCCTCACAATGAAGCACCTCAAGAACTAAAGGTAAATGCTTCTTTGGCTTTTTAAACTGCATTTCTCATCAGAAATGCTGCCAGTTGAAACAGATCTTTAAAGGTGAGGATGGTCTAATGGTCAGAGGAAGAAGATGGAAATTGGCACACCGAGCTTTTATTCCTAATCTCTAGATTAGTCACTAAAACACCAGATCCTGGTTGTTTTCAATCTCATTTCAGCAGTAAGTACTTGCAGGCAGGATCGTATTTTTCATGCAAAGCAGGAGAAAACTCTTCATATGATTGACATGTAGCAAATAACAATTTCCTGCTAACATGAGATAATGCTCATCCCAGCCACAGCTCCATTCCCACTTCCAGCAAGGAAGAGCTCTGAGACACACACACACCACTACCACTCCTTCAGTCCTCCAGAACAGCTTTCCCAATTGAAGAACACGCATTCCTGGCAGGAAATCATGGGATCTAAACATTTCACCCAGTTCGTTTTTCTTTCTAAACCCCCTCAAATCCCACATTTGACGTACAGATCCTTATTTCCATCTTCCAGAACTTCCTTGCACCTACTATGAAAGCATCCTGAAAGACTTGGGGGAGCAAAGCAGTAGATAAAAATTGTGATCAAACCGGCACATTTCCACAGTAGGGTTGGAGTTCTCAAGGTTTGTGTAACTGCAGATTTGAGAGGGGTTACCTTTTCCAGCGTGTCTGTGAGGCTGAATGAGGCTCTCTGCTAACAGGTAATATTTGTTTACTTCTCTTACAGTATTTCTGCCAAAGAAGAAAGAGGTGTCATTTCCTTACTTAGGCATCAGAAGTGTAAATGACTGTAGGACCCTGACACTATATATAACTAAGAAATTATTGAAGATTTAACTGCTAGACTGCCAGCAAAGTTAAGATCCCACATGGCACTCCAACATCTTAAAACTGAATCAGAGGCTTGGAAACTTCTGCTAGTATGGAATGCCTTCCAGAACCAATTCCAGATTTAATAAACACAGCAAAAGCACAGCTCTATTCTAGCACAGGAAAGACAATACAAACTTTCCTGTATTTGTTGGGTTTTCATTCTTTACATCATTTGTCCAGGCTCTACCTACATCATGGTGGAGTAACTGTATCGGTATGTCTGCCCCTCCTCCAAAAGGAAGAACTTTTATATAAACATGTCCTTTATTTATTTACAAGTACTGTTAAACATGCTGTTTAAATTTCTATGATTGACATTTTACTATTAGATACGTCAGGAAATGCATCAACACCTGCTCTGCTCCAGCATCACCTCCCTTCCCAGTGAAAGTCGGTATCGCTTCCATAGTTTTACAGATGATGAAAGCAAGGAGGAGGTGAAAATTTGCCAAATTCATGGCAGCAACAAGACCAAAAATCTATCAGAAGCAGGGGATGGAAGGACTGACACAGCAATTGCACAAGATTTCAGATACCAGGAGGAAAAATCACGTTTTGAGCAGGTTTTCTGTTATACAAAAGAAATTTATATACACACGTATCAAAAGAACTTCATCTGCTTTACATGTATCACAAGAAAACCTCTGGACAGTCCTAAACCACGTGGAAGCTACCAGCCAGATTTAAAATCTAAATCCTTTCCCTGACTGTTTACAGAATTTCCCCATGTCTTCCTTTAGAGACACTTGAGATTATTGCTGCTCTAGTTCCTGCCCCCACCAGAAACTTAGATAATTCTCTCTTCTGGGTACATGCAATCAGTGCACATTAACGTGCCAGTGAAACAGAAGGCTGTTCTGGTGTTAAATTCCCTGGTTACCCAGAGAACTGCTCTCTCTGTTCCTTTGCTAGTTGTCAGGAACCTGAAGGCTCAGTGGTAATTGCAGTGGTTAAGACTTCAGTGTTGCTGGAAATGAACCAATGTGTCTGAAGTGCAGCAGGAGGTGCAGACTGTCCCAGTATATTCACTGCTTGTACTGATAGTTCCCTCCCATCATTAATGACTAGTTTAATATTTTTTTTAAGAGCAAAGTGTTTTGCCTTGAAGATTTTTAGCAATCCCACAAAACTCCGTGGTGTTGCTTCAGTAAGACACACTCAGGAGACCTAAAGAAATGTCCTGAGGGTAGAGAGAAATACCTTTGAACTGGAGGACTGTAAAACTATTAGAAAGGAGCACAGCACATGATCTATCTTACTGCTCATTTTTGGTTATCTGTATTGCACCAGATTCAACCAGAAAAACTGGTCTCTCTACAGATTTCCAAGAGCTAAACAGATAACAATGTATTTTTACATTCAGCATTCACAGGGGGCTTCCCCCCTCACCTTTTTTTTTAATACAATCATTCCTAACACGGTTTAGGAATCCATAGAACATAAAGTTTAGCCAGAGACAGACAACTGCTACAGAAAATTTATTTGCCAATTGTGACCTATTCAGTCAACAGAAAACAGGCCCAATAACACAAAATCCCAGGCAGCCTCAACTCTAGATGGCGTTGGCAGCTCCTCTTACAAGCCATCAGCTGGCTCCAAGGTACCAAACTCATTGTAAATTAGACTGATCTAGTCTTACTGCAGTCAAAAACAACTATTCTTGCTAAATTGATTGCAGAGTTAGAGAAGTCTGTTTAGTAATTCTAAAAGTGACGGAATAGTTAAAAAGTACTTACTCGTTTTGTTGAGAATTACCATTACATTCCTAATGAACTGAATATCTATTAACTATTATAAACTGTTTATCTTTTTCTACAGAGAATAACGATGCCAGTAGGCATGAACTGTAATTCATGCTACCTTGAGCAGGCACAGGTCAAATGTTACCATTTCACTTCCCTGATTCCTTGATTCACTGGGGTGTTGTTTAGGAGGTACAGTTACGTATCTCATCTTTGGCAGGGTCATAACTCTCACAATTTCTGCATTTGCCAACCTGATCTGCTGCCCAGGGAAATTTGCTGCTTTCAAGGGGCTGTTGTGGAAGAACTGTCAGTGCCTCTCTGGCCCTCCAACTATTGCCCTGTTCTGCCCTTTCACACAGGCCCTGCTGCTGATAGAGACACGGGACACATCAGTGAACACGCGGCTCTGGGGGTGACAGGCAGGGCTTGAGGGTTAAAGTGATTTTTCTCCTTGATCCCACCAAAGTGTTGCCAGCAGGCTGAGGGAGGGGATGCTCAGCACCACTGAGACCACAACTGCACTGCTGTGTGCATCCTGCAGAACACAGACACTGCAGCAGGACCAGCAAAGGGCCACTAAGATGATTAAGGGACTGATGAGTCTGTACAACTACTGCTCCTGGGCATTGCATTCTGCCCTCTCCTCTGCACTGACCAGCTATCTCTCTTGATTCCCTCACAGACCAACTCCTCAAAGCTCTCTAGTCCTCGCTCCTCAAATGAGCAGCAGCATCTGTGCACACTCCCCACGTGCTGGCTGGCTGCTGATCCCTGCACAGGGAGGGTTTGCAGCAGGAACACAGGTACCCCAGGGGAAAAGCTGACGGCTGTTTCATTCTCCAAGATCACTCAGCAAGCGCTCGAAGCACTCACACCACCCAGTCAAGCCCAGAGACTTAATGGTGCCCTTAAATCATATATTTTCAAAAGTGGACGTGAAAAACAAAATGTAAATACTCTCTCAGTTTGGCCAGGACATTATTTTGAATTTATTACTGTTCTGCTGCCACAATTCTTTACTATTGAGAGTCAAGTCAGTGACAAACAACTCGTACAACCAGCCAGGACTGACACACATACTTTGTCCACGTTTCCAGAGCAGATACCAGGAAAGATCTGGTCACTTCATGACCTTTCAAATGACATCTGCAATTTCCAGAAGGAAGAGATAAATCACACACAAGTCATACCTGGCCACTCAGGTGAGTACGACCAGGACCTGATGACCTTCCCTTCATGGCTGGAGGGGAGTTTTGTGATTCTGTTCCCAGTGCAGCAGTGCCTTGGATACCACATTAAAATGCTGTTTAGGTCTGCTCTGGTGACAACTCTTTATTTCAAATGGTTGTTTATGAAATTTAATAGCAGCAGTTCAGTCCTGGGTGACGGTGTCTTTGACACAGAACACTTCAAGTGAAATGTGAGTGGCATTTTTGTGTGGCTCCTGTACCTAAGATGATCACATCCCTGGCTAATTAAAGAGCAGATGAGCTGTCATTAGGTCTGTACGAGTTAATTGCCTTTTTCAGGGGCCGAAATTAAAGCTACAACACATCTAGGGTGCAATCTTGCAGCTTTAACTTGCATTACTGCACTCAGGAGCCTGGCAGCAGCCAGAACCCAGAGACACCAATTCTCAAACTCAACCCACAGGCTCTAGAAATTTGGTCATTTCTTTCCATAGTTGCTTGCAGACTGAGCTCCTATCAAAGTAAAGCCTCTGGAGTTCGACTAAAATTCAGTCCCTGGTGTAAACTCCCAGTTTTGCAGTTGGAAATTGATGTCAATAGTTTTCCCACATACTGAACAAGCAACTGCCATGCAAGGAGCCTCCTGGTTGTAAATAATCTGATGAGGGTTTTTAAGCCTTTCTGTTACTGACCTTACTTAAATTTATCTATCACTATTATTTTACTGGCTAAGACAAAGTGAGCTCAAAAATACTGTAAATTCTTTGCCCAAACCTAACATTTTTTTCTTTTCTTGGAAACAGCTTGGTTACCCAAACCTGATAAAAAAAAATTGCCTTTTTTTTTTGTTGCTAATCTAGATGAGAAGCGTAAAATCATCTACATGAGAGAAAGCTAAGGGGAAGAAAAAAAAAAAAAAAAGCCCTCCAGCACCAATAAACAGATCTCAACCTATAGCAGAGTTTGAAAAACTGGCTGCAACAGAATGTAACTGTAAAATGGACATGTTGTTCTGCAGACTCAGTAGCTCATTTAACAATAGTGCCCCACTCTTCCCTGCTCTCCCTCCTCTAGATTTTTTGGCTTGCTCCTTTCTGAGAATATGATTCTCTCAGATTATATTCATGAGAAAAAAACCCACCGAATCACTGCTGCAATTGTTCAGGGTCCGGGCAAATACAGGAACTTCGGAGAAATTACCAACATGAAGATAGTTAACTGCTGAACAAAGTCTTTATGGTAGTTTATTCATTACAAGCTACTTTAAAAAAGCTCATGCCACGCATTTTGTCCTTTATTAAGCACATTTTCCCTTAATTTGGATGTTTACAGCACATACCAAGCCAGAGAGAACCACACTGAAGCCTGAACGCTGCTGTTGCCTGGTGTCAGCCTTTGTAAGCTGCACAGAATGTCACCTATTTGCTGCTATTTTCAGTGGAAGTTTAATACATCCATCCACTCCTAAATCCACTTGGCTTGATTCATTCATTTACTTTTAGTTTTGCCTTTAAGCATCTCTCTAGATGCCTGAAAAGAAAGAGATAAAGCAATTACTTGATTTCATCCTTAGGATTTTAGCTCTCAGCCTCGGCATGGGGCCTCTTTAGTGCTTGATTAGTGTCTAAATTCTCCCCAGATTAAAAAGGGTTGTCTTCTTCCTCAGTGCATTTATACTTATGGAAGAGAAAACAAAAATCAAAGGGGTCCAAACTCGAGTGGGTGTAAATCTGCCCCGTTTCCTTCCACCCTGGAGAGGCTGTGCCAATTCACACGCAGCAAAGATCTACCTCAAAATATTTTGCAAGCAGATATATATAAATTTAAATATGCCATAAAGCCTTAGCTATGGGTTTAGGGCCTGAATTAATTCCATAATAAATGGTCCCTTTTAAAAGCTGTAAATACGGGAGTATCAAAGCTTCTGGGATCAACTCTGCAGGACGGTTTGAATCTGTGCCCCCGGAGATCATCGACCAGAAACTGGAAGAAGAGAAATGGTTTGCTCAATACACAAAGTAGGGCTGAGCACAGAAAAATAATTAGAGAGAGCTACTGTTGTAGTTCTCTGGTTTATTTCTGTCTGAAAGTCCTTGAATAATGATCCAAAACACACCACCAGTGATTACTATTTCCCAGTGATTAATCAGCTGCAAAGTCGCCGTCTTTCTTATTCTTCATCATCTCCCTGAGAGCAGAGTGGGAAGCTGTGCAGTGGCTCTTTGAAATGAAGCATTTTGTTCAGCTGCTTCATATGAACCCCACATGGGGGCCACACATTCCAGCCCTGAGCCCCTCTTTCTCCTCCCAAATCCTTAATCTGAGAGTTATTTGTGCCAACGGGAATTAAAAAAGAACTCGCCCTCTTTCCCCTGATCCCTTCAGTCTGTGTTTTTAAAGCAGCTTTCAGAAGTCCTCCTTTCCTGCTCACTCAAATGTGTGCAACAAATGCACAAAAGTTAGGTGTGGGAGGGAACATCACAGATAAGAACTCCCCTGGACAAATTCCAGTCTCACAAGAGAGATCAGAGCTGACCCCTCCAGCTATTTTCAGATCCCTCTCCATCAGAGGACTGTGGTTTCAGTCCTTCTAGGAAACACTCAGGTCCAACAGGACTGGTTCAAAGGGCTACCTAATTTTCACCACCTATTTAATCAAAGATAACAGTAATAAGTTCAGATGTTTTTCCTTTTCTGTAACTCCAAAGCACTCACTTATCCTGCAGGAGTTATCATTAACATCTTCACCTAGTAACAGGGAATCAGATGTACACGCAAGTATATTAACAGTAGGCAAAAATCCACTCTGAAGTTTGTAACAATGCTGTATCACATCTAAGTTTAGGGTTTGCATTTTTTTTTCAGTTTTTGCTGTGAATAGTTTCACCTTTCTTCTAGAAAGCCCACAAATAAAAAAATGAGATCATACATGGAGATGATTGATTCACATGATAGAAATGCAGTGATTAAATACAAACACATAATAAAATGCAGAAAGGCTAAAGCTCCAATTCATTGTACTTAACAAAGAGTATTAGAAATGAACTTCCACTTGTATTTTTCATTTGATAATCTCCTTTTATCAGCTAGGACAGATCTTACTGATGGCACACCAAGATACTCTTTGAAAACTTTGATTACAAGAAGCTGGGGAGAGAGTCCTAACAGCCTTCCTACCCAGAAACACCTTCAGCTTGGACTTGCAAGGCCTTTGCTCTTACTGGCAAGAAATCCCACTGATCCCCTGTAGTGTTCTCTGAATGGCTGTTAAATGCAAACTCCAACATCTTTACCTGCAATACAGTTTCAGACAGACAATGTGCACAGACCTGTCAGAGCTCAGCCCTGCTCTGACACCCCAGGTTACAGACACAGCATCAAAATAACTGAGAGGGACCAAATGGTGCCCTAAAGCCACATCTCTGACAAAGACATTCCAAAACCCTGGCATTTAGTACTCTGCCCGCTAGTAAATCACATGTTACACAGAACAAGCACAAAGTTAAGATCAAGAGGCCAGAAATTCAGATCTGAACTTCATGAAGAAAAATGCAGGATGTAGATTTCAAGAATGAGAGCTGTAAGGAGCCTGAGAATCATTTCCAGCTCCACAGGGCAATGTTACCTGATGTTTGCCATTTCTAACAATAATGCCTGCAGTTAACACATTCCAGCTGGGAATTAGTACCAGCATGATGTTCAAAAACTCAGCCTTTGATGCCCTGATGAAACAGACTTTGGATTTCTTCCTGCATTTACAAACCTCCTTTGCAGAACACTATTAGGTTCTGTAATCAGTCAGCCCTTTTGGTCATTCCCAGATGGGACCAGGATTATGTGGCCACAGAATAACTCCCCTCCTTATGCCTGGAAATATAAAACCAATAAAGGTATAATCTCTATGGTTTAAAAGAAAAAGATGGGGAAAAAACCCAGGTTTTTAAACTGTAGTCATAAAATAATAACTAGAGTTCTAGTTCAGCAGCTCTGGCATTGAATTATTTCATGGGGGGAAGAAAATAATTTACTTTATAACACCCCCATTAACTGCCTTGAAAACATTCAGAGGTCTTTTATACTGTAATTTAAAAGGAACATCTTGACTTGCTACTCATGTCCCCGAAAACTGTGATAAAAAACTGCAACGCAAAAGTCTTCTGATCAGCTGTTGACAGGGTTTTGTTTTATGTAAAGACAGACACATAAAAATTGATAGCAAACCTCAGAATGCTTCTCTCCCTTCTAACATAACTTGACCAGAGAATTCAAAGGGGTCAGACCACACAAATACATGAATCACGTTTGATCCTGGTTTATGTAAGTCAATGGAGTCAAACCACAGATGGCCTTTAAATCTCCCCTGACCTGAAGGGACTGATCAAATGCACTGCATGAAGCACACTGTGTAGTTTTTCACCACTGTCACCACAGTATTTTAATCTTGGACGTGCTTAGTTTCAAAGCACCCCCGTGAGTCTGTGTTATCGCTCCTTGTATCAGGTGAACACGGACATGATTTGCCCAAGGTTATACAGCTTGTAGTGGCAGAGCAGGGAAATTATCTCCATCTTCTAATTTTACATTTACAAATGTAACAGCAGCAGAGGTGGGTAAGAGGCAATGTTTTTCTTACTCATACTAGTCAGCCCTTAATCATAAAAATCGCTCACTGGCATCACACAGACTATCTAAAGGTTGTGATCACGAGACTACAGACACTCAACAGCACAGAATTCCTCGTGTCCTTAACACATGAGACCAAAGGAACTTCTTACAGCTTTTATTTAACACAGTCTGAGGAAGGACTGCTCCCAAATCCATAATTTAAAGCCTCGGATTCCAATTTTTCAATGCTCATTTTAAGACAAAGTAAACATAAGCCATATTAACGAGGTAAAAAATGTTATTCTACAGCATGAAACTCAGCCAAAATGAGAATTAACCTAAGAAAGACCAGAAACTGAATGTCATTTAAATTCAAAGCCACAAACTCAGATCAGATGCTTTTATACCTTAAAGGCAGTCCAAGCTGGAAATTTGTGATGAAACTCGAAACCAGGGAAAGCCCTCTGAGCTGTGGCCAACACAGCCAAGAGAAAAAAAAGCCACAGAAACTATTGTGCATTTTAAATAGAAAGAGTATCATGGTTCTAGAACTGCATCAGCATCCAAACTTTCAGAAAGGAAAGTCCATGTGAAAGCTGCTAAACAGAAAGCAGAAGAAAAAAAAAAAAAAAAAGAGAGAAGGGAGAAACTGAAGAAATCTGATTAAAGACGATAAATCCAATTACAGAACAAAATTATTTTGGTGTCTTCCACCCCACAGTTTTAGGCATGAAGGCACATCCATCAGCTCTCAGGAAGAACGAGGTGATGATCTATGCTAGGCCCTTTGAAAAATTCCACCCCCATCTTCTTTGCAGGTTCCTCTACTCGGGCTCCAAATTAATGACACTAAAGATTTTGCCTCCTTTAGTGTCTGTACTGAAGACAGTGCATATTCCTGAACTGCCCTCACTCCATTTTCTGTTTCACTGAAAGCAGAAGAAGAAGGAGGAAAAAAAAGTATTCAGTTTAGTTTCCCCTTCTCTAAATCCACATCTTTCCTCCCTGCACTCAGCAATGGGAAACAGATTCAGCCAGCCTTAAAACACTATCTCAGCAACAAAGCATGCAATGTGCTCCATCTCATCTCGCCACTCCAACTGAGTTTACAGCAGTGGGTGGTTTTCAAACCTAACATTTGATCAAAATGAAAAACCGGGCATTCCTTTCACCCCATGACAGGCAGGCTGATATAAATCACAGCCTTCCCAGCAAGGGTTCTTCCCCAGACAATGAGTTGTGGCAGTGCCTCAAAGCTCAGCCCCGGCCATTGTAAGAGAAAGTTTCAGGTTTTTTTTTTTTTTTAAAGCAGGCCTGGGCTTTTTACAACAGTACTAAAGCCAGAAGAGCGAGAAAATTTATGGTACGGCTGTTTGAGGGGGTGAAGAAAGTGTTTCCCCTTCAGAAGTTGTATTTTCAGTGCATTGCTCTGGGTAGGTTTGTGCCAGTGCCTTTTGTATTTCAGTAGCACCAAAATCTCCAAACCTGGGCAGCCTCACAGCGTTTTACACTCACAAACACACACACACATCCCACAAGTCAGAGTCCATGCATTGCTCCTAAATTGTTTTAATCAGGAAAAAGATCTGCATCATTAGTCACCAGTTCCAGAAGCTCAAGGAGAGGACTGTATCAGACATCCTCTGGTTCTCAGGAATACAGTAGAGGTCAGCATTAACTGATAGCTATTAAATTCATGTGTGTGTGTGTGTGTGTGCACAACACTCCAGTGTGTGATCAAAGCAAAGTGATACCATACACAGCGCCCTCGCTTTTCCTCGCTAACCCAGTAACCTATTAGAAACGCCCTCCAGCCTCAACAATTTTAAGCCTCGACTTCAAAAGATCAGCTTATCCTTTAGGGCTAAGCTGACTGACAGGTGGGGGGTCAGGAAGAAATCCAGCCCCCTCCCTCCAGCCGGTCCTGCGGAGCTGCACAATTGGCCGGGCACGTTAGGGGGCTTCTCCTGCATCCCTTGGAAACCTCGGCAATCTGCTACCTCCGGAGTTATGGACCCCTCTGCTCCTCCATTCCAGCTCTGTGCAACAACAGCTTCGTTTAACGAGGGCTGTGGCACCAAGAGACAGGGAGCTGGTGCTTTGTTGTAAAGCCAGCTGGTACACGGCACCAGGGAGCTGCCACGGCCTTTTTAGAGACCTCCTTACCTGCCAGAGGGGAGGTTTGAGCAGCCCTGCACGTGGGACCAGCTGGTCCCACTTAAACAGATGCATTCTCAGACCCTTAGGGAACACAAAAGGGTGTCCCCATCCCAGAAATCTACTGAGCTGCAGAACAGCGAGCATTAATAGCAGTAAAGGGTACAATGAATACAATGGTGCAGATTAAAAGGGGAACGAAGAGAAGGCAGACAGCTTAAGAATATGCACTGAGGAGGTAAATTGTGATCTCAGTACAGAGGTTTTAGAGGCATCTTCTGAGGAGCACGTGGAGAGGCACTCAGACATCTCCCCCTTGGGGTATTTGTATCTGTGATCAAAAGGTCAAGAACCACTGCAACAGACACCATGGCACAGCCTGCCACACTCACCCCTAGAAGCAAAGTCCTGAGCTTTATTCCCTCCAGCTCTGTAATGCAGATGACAGAAGTCATACCTGATTAATGGTTATTTTTTTTCAGAAGTACACAAATACTCACACCAAGAGATTCTAATTGTACTTTCCCCCCATACTCCCCTCCCATAAAGAAGGAATACTGAAACAGGTCGAGAATCTCAGAGTTGGAGACTTCCATGCACTGAGTTGTTCATTCAAACCGAGTTTCCTGATATTCTTTTCTATAAATTACACCTTTTTCTTCTCAAAAGTGTATCACTTAACTTGAAACACTTTGCTAACTAAGCAGAGCCAGGGTTATAGGCCAGCAGCACAAGAGTTATTTCCATCAGCTGTGAACACACTCCCTCTACTTTACCAGGTACTATTGAAGTAACACATTCTCTTACAAATCATTTGCAGTGTAAAAATATATGAGATGCAATAGTGCATGTACACCTTAAATTTCTTTTTTCCCCGCAACAAACAAATTTAATTTTGTAAATCTTGGGATCCAAGCCAGGCAAACAAGGCTATTAATTACCTAGTGAATGTAGAGTGTTGTTTCTCTGAGAGACTCAGATCTGCTGTACGAAAATCTACAATCACACTTTCTGCCTCAGACATACAAAAATCTGGAGGAAAACCAAGTAAGGGATGATTTATGCAAAGGTCAGATTATGGCGTTGGGGGAGCAATTCAAAATTATAGGGAAACCAACTGGTTTATCTTTAAAAAGAGATGCACACAAAGCTGACTTTGAAAGCCTTTTCCTGTTTTCAGACACGAATTTGGATTTCTGTGGCCCACTGCTACCCCAACCAGGCCACTGCTTTAAATTCAATGGTCAATTCACCAGTCCCAGAACTTTCCAGTCACTGAACTTCAGCTGTGAGTCAATTCTGTGAAGCCCCAGCATTAACTAAAGCAGGAATATAAGCACAAGTCTTGGAGCAGTGAGCTCAGTGTCCTGCAGCTGTGCTGGAGTTGCTCTAAAGGACCCCAGCACATCATTCACATGTCACTGCACATCCCCCTAACGTGTCTAATAACTGATTTTTCATATATGAGAAATAAGCATAACGACCCAGAGGAGGAGAGCAGGAAAAATAACACAGGCATATGACAAAACCAGCTGATCCATTTAAGTTCTGTGACTGTCAGCATTTTAAAACTCAAGGAACAAATAAGCCAGGCTCCCTGAGAACTCATGGGTAACGAGGTAAGAGAAGAAACAATACTTTTCTGTACTCAGATTTAACTACATTTAAAAATAATATCTCCTTCAGCTTCTTCCTATCAGCAACACGTCAATACAATCTGGTGAGTGAACTGATGCTCAAACACGGGACCAAACCTTCAGCTTATTTCCATCCCTAACTTTAAATAACAATGCATGAATGGACAAAGTGCCTGGTTTATGGCATCCTCCCTTTCAGCTTCTCCCTTGTCTCAGTTCATTTCCCCGTGGCATGCTTTGTTCTTAAAGCAGCCTTAGCCACTCATACATCAAAATATTTAATCAACATTTCTTAGTCAGAAAATAATCCCGCTTTAGACCAATTCAGTGGGAGACTCCGCAGTGGATTCCACATAAAAAAGGGTCAGAATGCATTTCCGAGGGTGCTTTAGAAAAATCGATGCTGACATGTTTTTAATGAAAATCAATAAGTGGCATTAGATAATGAAACAAACATGCAGCAGCTCTGCAGCCAGGCCATTTAGGCAATCATTTTGGGAAGCAACCAGTGAGGCGAGCGCTTGAGCATGCAGGGAACACGCGCTTAAATAAAGTACGGCTTCTCTTTTTTTTCTTTTTTTTTTCTTTTTTTTTAACGAGAATTTCAAAAATCTGCTTCCCGTGAACAATGACTCAAGGGGTTTACAATTTTCCTTCTCTCTCTGGTTCCCTCAGCTCCCTCCGAGCTCCAAGTAAATCAGCCTTAGGAACCAGTGTCACGGTTCCTGTGACACTGTCCCTGCATTGGGAGCCACTGACCCGTGGAGCTGCCGCGAATGCTTTGACAAGCTGCGGTGCAGCCTCAGCAGGGGACAGAGATCCATTAAAAGCTGAAGTTGTGAAACTCTTTAGAAGAGGCCTGTCCCTTCTCAGAGTAATTAATTCTTTGACTGCCACACTGAGATGCAGTGAATGAACACATACTCTCAGGAGTAACAACTATGCTAATGTGGAGAAGCTGTGCAGACAAAGAACACAAGTGCTCACTTGAATTGGGTTGGAGTCTCTATATGTAAACTTACACACGCCTGAAAATCAACACAACTCGGGAGAAACCCACCTCATAGCCCAATATTTACAGCAGACAACAGTTTACACTCGTGTATTCTTCACTTAGATCCAGCGGGAGCTGCCCTTCAGGCTTCTGCACAACTGGTAATAATCTTTGCATCAGTTTTGATCTAGAAAGTACATTCCCCAAGTTCAGCATGTAGGTACATGAAAGGCAGCTCCGTGGGACCACAACTCAGCCACTGCTCCACCACAGCTCACAGAGCTGCTGACTGGAGGAAGGTGCTTGAAGAACATTGCTCTGCTCAGTCTGGGACTCACTGCAGAACACAAGCACAACAGAATGGGTCTCATGGACCTCTCATGCAGGGAAGGAGGAATTCCACTTACTCAGGCTCTGTGCATTTGATTAGGATTTGAATAAATCCTCTTCAGCACTAAACAGGCCGTGAGGTCAGTCAGGATATCCCCAGGTCTGACTGTACTCACAGCAAGCTGTGCGTCCTGTTTGCAAGATTTCAATCAGAGCCAAACTGAAATAAAAACCAACCAACTTCGTACCAGAAAATAATTTGAGGGGGAAAAAAACCCACCGATCCAAGTGCAAAAGTTACTGATGAGAACAAAGAAACAAGTGTTCACGTGTTCATTATTTAATGACCTACTAAGAGACTGGAGGCTGCAAGAATAAGTCTCTCTACCCAGAGATCCACAGCAAACCCTCAGCTCTGTGCTAGCTCCAAATGACTCATAGCCTAAAATAAAAAAGGAAACAAAACAGAAACAAAACGAGCTGAAATAGAACTGAAGTTTAAACAGCTCTAGTCAGTGCCACTGTTTTGAATCCCACTGTTCCAAAACTAACAAGGAAACAAGTAAACAAACAAAAAATTCCTTAAATGGTTTGAAGGATTCAGGCTTTCCAGGAAAGTTCATGAATCGAGCAAAGCCAAGCCCAAATGTAGGACGCATTGTAGGCTTCAATGAGGACGAGCAATATTTGAGGGCAGATCTGGAACAAAAGCCTACCCATGGAGTCAACAAGAGCACTGCAAGATTCATTACAAAGTCAGACATGGTGTTTTGGCTTCTGGCTGGACAGAAGGCTGTAGCATTAACACATGGTTCATTACAACCGAATTAGAGCCTGGTTATTCAGTACTGCAGAAATTAGGGATGGTACACATCAAACGGATTTTCCCATGAAAACACAGGGCCTCCAGTTCAGCCCTCGAAAATCACTAATTACGGTGCAGAACCTATTTACATTCACAGAATACAACTTCTGTTTGGCAGTTCTTTGTCTTGATTTTTTTTTCCCCCCACTGCAAAGGATTTCAAAGTCATCTTCCTGATGAGATGGGACTGAATATTTTTATCGTATGACAGCAGAAATTTGAGCAGAATCAAGATATAAAAATATAGAGTAATAGGAACAAATTTAATATAATAGGAATGAATTTAATCTTTTCTCTTAGCAAGCATACAATGATGTTATATTATCAGGATAAATTACACCTCGTAAGCAATGGCTGCTACACTGAATTACTGTTGCAATGCAGACATTTACATGCAATCCATCAAAGAAGGTTTTAAGTCCTTGTTATTTAATGGCTAATTCCTCAAGACACAAACAGGTGAGCTCATGCAGTTAGTCTCCAACAGAATGAAAGTAATGAAAATGTCACAAAATAAGTAAATGAAAGTGAAGCAACCCAAAGATCTTTGGGGAAAAGGGGAGCTCCCTTAGCAGTAATAAAACACTTAAAATACTCCTAACAAGTACAGTATTCTACATTGATTTCTACTGAAACCCACTGTGGTAAAATCTGCTTTCCAGTATAATGAAGAATGTTGCAATCTCATTTTGTCAGTTAGCATGCACTGGAAGAGCTTCTACTGAAAAAAGGTTCAAGTCACTGAGACTGGAAAACATAAATGTATGAATGTCTCCATTTTCTTAACCACTATGTACAGTCAATCATGATATTTAAATACCAGCAATGAGAAAAGGCTTCTTCCACTTAAAAATGCATTTGAAACACCCAGCTTTTAAAGCATCTTCCTTATTAACAGTCTTTTACATAACCTCAAATTCTCAATTGATGTAAGTCAAAGGGTTCCTTCAATATTAACAGAGATCCCATATTTTTCCACTGCAGCTCAACTTTTAACTATATGCAAGAATTTACAGGTGATACAGATACATGAGGCAGCGTCTCAATAGTACAGATCTCTTGTTCTCCATTTCCTTCTGAAAAGAAATAAGTCAGGTTTTTGATGCCACTAAGAAGCTGGATTTGGAATTCCTTTTCCAATGAGCTCACAAGCTCGTTTCTGAATGCAACCCTCCTCAAACTGTCACCCAGCTCCTGCTCCCTGCTGACTGCACTGTGAGCTGGCCTGGGCCCTGGCTGACAAAAGGAGGATAAGAACTAATAAGGGACACACAAACAGGTGTTTCCATGAGTCACACGTGAAAGTGTCACAAGCTCCTGAACCTTCAAAGAAGGTGAGAGAAGAGAGTGATGGATGAGGGATGGTTCAAGCATAGACAATTATATGAAAGGAAGCAATGTGGGATGGGCTGGGCAGAAGTGGACTCAAAACCGATATATTAAGTCTTGTAAACTGAGCCACACAGAGGTATTAACACGCACTGGAATGAAGAAATACGCTGCTAAGTGTTTATAATTTGAAACTATAAACAATTTAATGAAAAATACTATTTATGAATAATTTTCTCTCCTTCCCATGGGCTGCTTTGGAGGCCTCCTGGTCAGTTCTCTTCTTGAAACCTGCTAACCTGATGTGATTAAGCGAAGGAGTCCCCAGAAGCAGTTAGCACATTTTCTAAGTGGCTGGCTGGCTGGAAGGGCTGTCCTGCTCCCGCTGACTCAGCTGGATGGATGGCTGACTGTCCCCAGAGGACAGCCAAATAAATGGCTTTATGGCCCTCGTTCCCCTGGCAATCTGTCACGTGTGGGGGGGGGTTAAAAGCAACCTTCCCATTCCTCATGCCCTCTCAACATCCAAACCTGTGCGTGTCACATGGAAGTCAGAGACAGAAGCAGCTCATCAAAATATCGTTGCTTGTGTATTTACACACAGATGTACTTGGAAGGATTTTTTTTTTTTTTTCAGGAAGGAAGAAGTCAGGAGCACAGTTTGGGTATGTATTTCAAGCATAAAAAGAAATACCAAAGTGTAGCAGTTAAACTGATGTACTGGTTTGTCTGATGTTGAATCTTGATTATTGTAAAGGAATATGAAGCTCATCCTCTTGGAAAAAAAAAAAAAAGAACAATGACTTCTATAGCAAAAGTACCCACTTCAGTGCAACACTTACAACACTGCTCAGTTTTCAGTTTAGTTTTTACTGTGTTTTCAAGTACCAAGTGGGCAACAGCCAGATTACAATAATTGTTACTCCAAAGTACCACTTGGATCCAGTTTCTCACCCAGGCCCAAGTGTCATTCTGACCTTCCTGATGCAGGATTCCTGAGGTCAGACCTCCCCTCAGAGCTCACAGCCTTCCAATATCAACTCCAAAGCTCTACAGGCTCATCACCAGCTTCTCAAGCTTTACCGTTTGCCAGCTTGGTGATAAATTCCAAATGTTTTCACTAAGCAGCAGCAAATATTTAATTGCACAAGGATGATTAAAAAAAAAGATTACCTCAGGCAGGGGAGATGGACAAGTCTTAAAAGATTTTCTCTTTTCTCCTGAATCAAATGATTCCATTTCATAATAGATCAAGAGGGACCTTCTATGTCAATCTGTACTAACAAAAGTATAATGAAAAAGTCACTCACTTCCTCGGTTACTGTGAGGGAACATAAATGAATTCCACAAAGGAGCAACTGAAAGCAATCAGATTCATTTTCTGCACAGCTGGGAGAAAAGTGATGCTCTTACTTAAGAAAAAAGGATTAAAACCCAACTTAAATTTGCTTTCTTCAGAGCCATCAATCCGTTTGAAGGAGGAGAGCCCACCTTCCAACTACAAATTGGCACAAGCAGTGAAACATCACAGCAAATGCTGTGCCCTTCAAAGCTACTATAAAAAAAGTCCTCTGGGCTTTTTCCAGGGGTAAAACCTCCTGCACATCTTGAACCATCACCACACTCCTTTATCCACTGCACACCAGTGGCCTGGTTTGCTTCTTGAGGCTGGACAGAGGTCACAACAAAACCAGTGCCTAACTACATGCCCAGTTCATAACCTGCCTCAGAGCTGCAGTTATTAGAGCAATTTTCTTGCAAGTGGCATTTGAGAGACTCTTCCCAGAGAACCCACCATACATCAGCTCCACAGCTGAAGGACAGTGGTGGATTCTCAATGAAAGCATCTCCATAGCGAGGATGCCCAACAAAGGCTCCTGAAAAACCCTTTTAAGGGCTTGCTGTACTTGGCAATTTGGCAAGAGGTTGATACAAAGTCTCTCTCCAGCTCAGGCTTTCCATATCCATCAGGATACAAAGCCATGGCAGGAAAACACCCATCAGGGAGGGCTGGCTGGGAAGCAAAAGGCAAACAGCTTCCCTGTTTGGTTACTGCTAGTGCAATTAGTCTGAAGCAATTCACACAACCTCCTCAGCCTCCTGACTCACCAAGCCAATCAGGAAAATACATCTGCTGATCAATCCAGCAATCCTCAGTGACAGTGACTGATCCCTTGTCTGGGTTGTAGAGGATTTGCCAGCTGTGTTACCCAACCCAGTCAAGGTGCCCAGGTACCCTCACACAGAGATGGAACTGAGACCAATCACTGCCCTCAGAGCTGCACCAAAGCACGATCCTTCGTGCATAAACTTCTGAAAGGGGAGCTGAAGGTCAGTGGAATAACTACAATCCACCCAGCAAAGACAAAACCCACAGCTTTGCTGCACATGCCACTGTGAAAAGTGCTAATGAAACACTCCAAGGGAACGGAATAGACCAAGTCAGTCCTTCACACCCTGAATTCTGACACCCAGGACCGTAAAAAGTTAATCCTAAGGCTGAGTGAGCCTCTCACCTTGAGTGAAGGAACATTTCCTAGTTACAGCACTGTCACAGATGGCAAACAGGATCACGAGAACAGCAGCATTCAGCAGTCATTTGTAAGGACGGGGAATGATGTCCTGCACGCCCCTGGGATGCACTCCTCCCACTTGCACACTGCCTCCCCCCATCCCTGTGCACCTGGCAGTGTTCCACAGATGCTCACCAACTGCTGGAAGAGAGAATACCAACCCTGTGCCATCTGAATGGGGGAGAGGTGAAAAAGGGAAGGAGTGGAAGAGAGAGATGCAGAATCCCTTTCTTCATTCAAAGGCGAAAATCCAGAGACATGCTTGGGTACAAGTAAGGGCAGAATAAATCCTTAAATATTTAGTCTTCTCTGGAGCTTTTACACTAATCATTTAAGCCAACCCAACATCTTAAAAATCTATGGAATTATCCAAAGCCTTTCTGTCAAGCCAGTTCTAAGGATACAATCAGTTCCTCTCCCGCCCTGACATCACACAAAGCGACTCAGGCAGCAGTTAATAAATCTAAGCCCCTGTGACAGATTTCATCTTCCACGGGGGGAAAAGAAGAAAAAAAAGCGGGAGAGGAAACCGCAAAAATAAAAGGGGATCTGAGGAAAATCTATTCATTGATCTGGGGAAGGAGAGTACTAAATTCAGCTGGCAAACAGCAGCCTGGCAAAGGACCCATCGAGACCACTTCCGAGTGTACTGTCACAGCTTTGTCCTGCATCACATCCCAGAGCACTGGGAGAGGCACTGCTCGCTTGAAATGCACCCAGTCCAGCACTGCAATAGTCAGACCTTTGAGATCCAGGGTTTTTTTTCTGATCTGTTCAAAACAGCACTACCCTGTGCAGACCCGGACTCGGATTCTAAAATTTCTCAGTACCAGCAGCACTGGCTCCTCTGTCACTGGAATATTGCAGGGCAGAAATACTCATGGTCCATAACAGGCTCACAAAGGGAGAGAAGGGCACTGTCTTTGCACTGATCTCTCAGAACAATTTACAGTAATCCCACATTTAAAAAAAAAAAAAAAAAAGAAAATACTTACAAGCCACAAAGGATTATACATATACTCAAGCACAGACTTGCTGAGGAGTGGAAGGGGTTAAAATCTGTAGAGAATGAGGGGGAAGAGGCTGAAAAGCACCGCTGCAGTTAGTGTTAAAAACACTAATTTCAGTCCATTTGTGCACTCAGAGGCGTTCTGGTTTGAATTTCTTCACTGAAACCAGATGTCTTCACTGATCATCAGAATGCACAGAGTACAGCATAATCAGCTTGAACTGGGCACAAGCTACAGCACACTTTGTGGCTGCAGTGCATCCGAAGAAATTAGGGAATCTCAAAGAGGAAGCAGCTTAATGCATGACCTGTTATTCAGAAACACAGCTTTCAATGTTGGAATTGGGAAGGGGGATGGAAAAGGACAACAGCAGTTATGAATCCTGAGCAGTGTCAGAGTCTGAACACAGTTGTGAAAAAAAAAAAAAAAAAAAAAAAGTACATAATCAAGAGACAAAAAGCGTCACAGGGAATTAATGCTATCTGGTTGCTCTGTCATTGCATATAATCAAATAGATGTTATAACACTGAGACAGCGTGTTACAGAGACAGCTGTAATAATTAGAGCTTTAACAAGCTCTAACACAACACTCTACAACATGGCAGTGTCATGATCATCTTCGCTCTCAAGCTGTCCAACTGAGAAGGGAGGTTGTGCTTGCATTAGCTTATATTAGCACACCACTTATCTAGTTTCTAAAAGCAGAATTAAAACCTTCTGCCATGTGCTGACACCTGGCTGCTGTCCAGACTCGTACTTCATTTAGCATTATCACTGAAAAATGGAAGGCTCAAGGAAAACTGGAGGGAGATGAGAAGACAGACGGTCGCCCATTACTGTCAGTTCACTTCATGTGCCCACTTCTACAGCCTTCAGGAGACAGGAACCTGCCAGAAGTCACATCAAGGAAGAGATAAGTTTACTAAATTCACCAATTCAGGACCTTTTTTTTCCCCTCAAAAGCTTATCACAACATCAATTCAGCCCCAACAGCCTGGATGTAAACGTAACCTCAGCGAGGGATTTTCTGTCTAATCCATGTTTTGTGCATAACCACCATCCCTAACGATGTATTTCGTGACTTCACAAAACGACACGAGCATTTTTTGGAAACGTGAGTCCCACACACACAAAGTTTCTATCACAGTTTCCCACCAGCTGACTCCTGCAACACTACTCCAACACTATTCCTAGCACAGAAACAGTTTTTCAGCTCTATCCCAGCTCCACACTGTGACACAGCAAACTGGTCACTCCAGGCTATGCTGAGTGCACTCACTCAATGGCAGGTCATGGTTTCTACCTCCAATAGTCCCTTTTTTTTTTTTTTTTTTTTTTAACCACAGCATATTTGCTTCATTATTAAGTTCTCTTTTCCCTATACTCCTAAGAGTGTGGGAACACAGTGCTAGAACAAAGCAGTAGAAGAATTAATGTTTAACTAGTTTGTGAGCCTCCAGCTCACAGCCCTGTTGTCCACATTCTAGAGTTGCCCAAACCTCACCAGAGGCAGGAGGTGTGTTTGGCATGGCAAGCCCAGGTACCTGAGAAACATGAATATGGAGATTTGTTCACTGATTTGTGTATTTTTCACTAAGGATAACATGAGAAAAGCAATGAACAAAGAACACAGCAGTCCACAAAGGAAAAAGCGGAAAAAAAACCAAAAAGATTGAGCAGGCAGGGTCATGTATTTCTGCAAAGTTTCCTACCTGTCTATTAATTAATTGAAACAGCTTTTCAGAAATTTTATGGCAACAGGGGTTCTCATTTATTCAACGTGAGCACAAATTAATTGCTGAAGACCTCAACCTGGGAGGAAAAGAGGTTAAGAAAAATACCTGCACCAAGGGGAGGAAATCTCTTCCCCTGTCAGGTCTGTGTTATCTGACCTGCTGGGTAACAGTCCATGAAGTTATCACTCTGCAGTGGCCATTCCCACATCCTTAGTGATTCAGAAACCAGCAGGACCTACAGAGCTCACACCCCCCAAACACCTCTTTCCATAAGGAATGCCATTCACGGAGAGGGGAAGGATAATAATAGTCAGGACTTGTGGTTTATCATTCTTTTGACAGGCAGAAAGTAAAGTCGAAGTGAACTCCTTTCATCCAGTCCCGCCCTTTCTCTCTGGCTCCGTCTAGAGCATGGGGGTAATTAAAGTATTTTACTACCTGACTGACAGCCCAGTGCCCCACGAGCTACAGGCTATTAAAGGCCATGCATATTGCAGAAGGAATGTAAACAGAGCCATGGCAAAATAGTCAGCAGTCACCTCTATCAGCATTCCTAAAAATCAAGAAACACTCTGCGGAACTTCCTTTCCCTCCCTCCATTGATTTTTGTATTAAAAATCCAGCCCAGTCTCAAGCGAACAAAGATAAGACCATGAACGTTCTCATTTGGCTCTAAGCATTCAATTTGCTAACGCATTTTAGCTAAAATTCCTGCTTAGTCACGCCTGACACAATCTAGTCTTTTAGGCAAACATTCCCTCCATTCTCTGGGCTGTGGCTGCCAGCCAGTTTTCAGTTGATGTTCCCAGTGTTTTTCTGCTTGTGTCCAAGCACAGCGAGATCTCTCAAACCTGCTCTCACACAGCAGCTTCACCCCTGCATATGCTCCCCATTTACAAACAAAGCATATGCATATTTACGTATAGGCAGGTCTAAATATGTGCACGTTAATTTTAGAGATATCAAACAGGAAAAAAAAAAACTCATCCTCCAAGTCAGGCTGCACACAGGAAGTAACAACTGCATGTCCTGAAACAAATAAATCTTTCTGCAAACAGCCAAAGGACATTATTCTTCACCCTGGAATTAAAGCTTTGTTGCAGGTTGATTTAAATGAAAGGCTTTGTCTCTGTGGAAAAATACAATAATTTGTTAAACAAAAAACACAAACCCATACGATTTTCAAGGATTCTACAAAAGGAAAGCAAAAAAGAGGGACAGACCCAAATCTGAGTAAATGTCAGGCTCAGAAATTCTGTCACTGAACACACTGTTCAGTAGCATTTCCTTCCTAGATGGCTTCTTTAAAATCCAGTGAATTTTGTTGAAGATCACAGACAAAATTTTTACCAAACCAAAGGAGAAGAGATGCTTAATGTGTTTATCAACTGACTGACCACTGTTCTCATCACTGGGTCCTGCCTAACTCAGCTACACACTCAGCCTTGATATTCAGGGCAAGAGTAACGTGTTCAGAAGGAAAGAAAAGAGGAAGTAATGTCTTTTCCTGTTACCTGCAACAGTGCTCTTTGGATGGTGGATGGCAGAGCAGCTCCCAAACAAATTCTCTGTCACAGAGGCAGGTGGGGAAGTGGCAAACAAAAGCAGAAAGCTCAACGAGTCCAAGTCACAACCAGATCTCACAGGTGCTGAGGAGCAGCTCTTCTGCTCTTGGCAGGGAGCAGGTAATTCCACCAGAGAAAATAAAAACTGGGAAAGAAATCCTCTGCCCTTCAGGCCACCAGCAACCTCTTCTGCTTCTGGTACAGCACAGCCATGCCCTGTCCCTCTCCACACTCGGCAAAATCATTAGATCTCCGTTCCCTTCCTGTGCCACTCTTACTGCCTGAAGTTGCAAGCAGATCGAGTCTCCTCGAGTTGAAAGAACACTGTGAATGTCTCCCAACATTCAAATCTTTCTTCTAAGAGAAGCAAGTCCTCTCTTCAATTGTGCCTGCTCAAGGTTTTTTCCAGAAATGCAGGAGGAATAGCTTCTCCTCTGGAAACTGTTAATTGTTCCCCAAAATATGATTAATTTCTGAGTGATTGTTTTGAGATAGTTGGTCCGTTGCCTCAGCTCTAATTACATTTCTCATGTCAATTAATTAAAACCATGCTAAATGAAATGCCAGTTTTTATTTAAAGTTTAGGGGGGAAAAAATCATGGGATACAATTAGATGTTACCAGACGTGATCTCAGCAGGTTTTCAATTATTCTATGTATAATAGGTCCCTAATTCAATACAAAGCTGTAATTAAGAATGTAATTAACTTGTGGCATTCTACTGATGTCATACACCACAAGAACACATAATGAGCTACAGTTTTTAGTGCAGAATCCTTAATGGATTGGCCTGTTCCATTGAGAATGAATTAGGTACATAAAAATAATTTACTATGGGAACTTGGCCAACACGATGGCAACATTTAAAGAAACCAAGCAAAGTATAAAACAAGAGCCAATAAACTTTGTCCTGTCAGGGATGGTCTGGCCAGAACCCAAACCTGCACCTGCTACCCCTGGGCAAGGAATTGGGGGACTTACCTTACAGAACTGAGAGCTCCTGGCTGTGTCTGCACAGCTCTGAGAGCAGGTCTAGGGATGGGTAAGAAGCACAGGGGGCTCTCACACTTGGATCGACTTTGATCTGGACATGGGCAGCCTGTCTGAGCAGGAACTGCAGCGAATTAAACTGCCTGATGCTGTTCTGGTGATGCACTGAGCTGTTGTGTGCACACAGCAGACAGAGCCCCATGTGCTCTGCAGATCATCTTCCAGACTGGAACGAAGCAGAGCTCCAGGGCTCGCTGTCTGCACTGGAATTCTGGATTTCAGTCTGGGTTTTATGCCACACCACAATGCTTCCAATCTCTGCCATCATACCACTCACTGAACTCGTGAGAAAACCCCTCCAGGTCACTTCTGCTTATTAAAGGAAGGCTTCTGAAACACAGACTGTGCTGCTGTGCTGTCGAAATCAAAGATTTTTGTTCTCAGTTACAATTATTTAAACACCATCTTTCCCTCAGATTTTATTTTTTTTAAAAAATAGATGACATTTAAGAGGGGAAAAAAAGAGAGAGAATAAGGGAAGTTTCCTGAGGAAACCAAAACAGATCCCAGAAAAAAAAAAACAAACCCTCAGAACTACAAATAACTTCCCTGTGTTCACACAGTGAAAACAAAAGAGCCTAAAAAATATTTATTTTTCTTTCAACTAAGCTCTCTTGTATGAAGGATATGAGGATAAAAGCCTGATTTATCAGCTGAGGAATCTCCTACACTATAGTTTGCTGGTGATGTGTAAGCAAACAGATGAAAATACAATCATGTAAGGCACTGACAGGCACTCTAGGAAGTGTCTACAGCCAATGAACAGACTTCTGTGAGATTTTAAAAGAGGGGACCTCTGTTTTTCTTTCTCCAAGCTTAGTTTTCCCTTTCTTTAAAAAAAAAAATAAATAATTAATGAGGTGTCTTAACCCTGTTTCTGCTACCTGCTGAAGGAAATTCATTTCCATTTTCTTTTGTTTCCTCACAACTTCGTTCTCCTGTGCTGAACTGTCAGCCAGTGAAATGGAAACACAGTGGCCCATCCCACACCAGGACATTCATCACCTGAGTGTCCCTAATACCAAAATGTTCTTGAGCCCATCTACCCACTGAGATTTTTTTTCCCCACTAAGCCACAGACACGTTCAAAAATTACCAGAGGTACCTCTCTTAGTTTCCTAAAATATCATTCCAGTAAACCTGAACCAGATGTTGTCTTTATGTGTTTTGCTAATGCTATCAGTTCTTAATCAAAATGGAACTGACTGAATTCATGGTCTTAGTTAACAGCAAAGGTTCTTTGAATCACAAGATGTCTCTTTCAGATCAAAGTGGCACAGAAAGAGTCTGAGTTCAAATTTATTCTCGTGTATCCAGGGCCTTTCTTTGGGATTCTTACCCTTTTTCCACAGCTCAAGATGTTGGCACTTCATGAATCAATCTCAAAGGATATTAAAAGCAGCAGGAATAGCCTACAATGAGCCAGAAGGTTCCCTCACAAAAAAGAACGTTAAGTTTGCCAAGGAAAGCACTAAAAAAGTAATAAGGAAATCCAGACTTTAACTTAATTCATCCCCACATACATATGCATTAAGATACAGCCTTTAGTGACAATTTATTTCTTCCAGAGTACTTCTGAGCAAGGCTGACACAACAGACAGCTGCTCACCCCTTCTTTATCATTCTGTATAACCCCATGCAGCAATTCAAGGCAGTATTTAAGGGCTGCACTGAATTATGAAAATTCTGACAAACTTTTCATGCAGCTTATCATGGTACTTATGGAGCACACTTCAGAAATATCAATACATTTACTTACACAACACTCTGCTGGAACAGAATTTTCCATGATTTATTTGAAAGGGCGAACTGCGGCACAGCAAAATTAGTAGCTCCCCTCTCAGAAGCATCTGCTAACACAGAGGCTTAATTTAGAAAACCTGTGGCCTGATTTTCTGAAAAATTCAGTATTAGTGCAATTTGTGATCAAATCTCTTGCTTATGTTAGGGACAGCTATAAAAAAATATGAAAGCATAACAAAAATATGCCTTTTCTTTTTTTTTTCCCCCAGGATAGTGCTAACTCTGTGGCAGGAACGTGAACAGAATATAATTCCCCAAAGTGTCACTGAACTCCTTTTTATCCTCCCACAATCTTTGTTCCTTCCAGGAGACACCAGTTAACCTGCAAACTTATCCAGCACATCTGGCTGCAGCGAGGGAAGATAAAAGAAGGATTCAGAAAAAGGAGCCTTGAATGCCAAGGGAAGTTCCTGAGAGGGAACATAAGATGCCCAGAACCAGATATGCTCTGCCTATCTTCCTTCTGTAGTTTGTTCTCAGGAGCCAAATGCAATCTCCTGGTCTTTGAAGGGCTATTAAAATATGTTCTAGGATGCTGACACCAGCTCAGAGTACGAGAAACAGTGACAGCCACAAATGCTCGAGTCCCTGTGCTTTAGATTCAGAAGTTTAACCCGTTTCATCTGCACACCTTCCAGCTTCTACAACAAACCAAGCACAAACCCAGCCACAATAACCTCCTTCAGCACAGAAACTGGGATTTTTTCCCAGGAAGCTATCCATCCTGGGAACAGAAAGAGGCAGCAGCCCTGTAGATAACCACCTGTTCCTTAACCCTTGCCATGCCCAGAGGTTGCTTCCTCCTCCTCCTCTTCAGCAGGAGCAGAGGAAGGAGCACTGCAGGCTTTGCCCTGATGGCTTTTGACACTTGCAGGGGAACATGCCCAGGAAATCCACATGCTCTGGTGTCCCAGATGCAGAGTGCCCCCCAAGGACAGCGTTCTCAGAGTGATGCTGCTGCTGCCACCATCTCAACTCTGCATTAGGAACAGCCTGAACCCAATTTTCAGACTTGAAAGTCTGGCAACTTTGAATAGATTTTTTTTTTTTTCCCCATGGAATTAGACCAAAAGCTTCAAAAATATTTTCATCCCCCTTTTTATGTGCCTTTTTATAATGCAGGGACGTGTTTGCAGGAGTTATCTGCAGTCATGAATCTTACTTAGTAAAAATGAATGCTGGCATTCATACATCATCATCACTTCAGAAAGAGAGATTAAGGAAAACACCATCTATCTCTGCCTCCAACAGTGAAAATCAGAGGATTTA
This sequence comes from Empidonax traillii, assembly GCF_003031625.1. Taxonomy (NCBI): domain Eukaryota; kingdom Metazoa; phylum Chordata; class Aves; order Passeriformes; family Tyrannidae; genus Empidonax; species Empidonax traillii. The sequence continues at coordinate 513,571 of NW_020955628.1, read as the reverse complement.
ACCCAGCTAGTGCTGCTCGTGGAAATGGTTCTAGCTGGCTACAACTCTGGATTTCTAGCTGGCTTTGTTCTCAGAAACAACTGAACCACTTCACAGAGACTCTTCCAAATCAGTCAGAAAACATTCAGCAGCATGAAAAAACCTCAGCTCAAACTGCTACAGCTTGAGAAAGTCCCGTTTTGAAAGGGTATTATAGATTTGATTTTCTGGTGTGATTTTCTGATCAGGGATATCTGCCACCTATTAGATAGAAAAATGGGATTAAGCTCATTTCTAAACTAGCAATTCAGAGGAAAAAAACAAAAAAAAAAAAAAAACCAACAAACCCTCAGTTTTACTGCACTTCCCTGACTTCTTTCTCAATATAACACCTATCCATTAGGAAATATCACATATGCAATGAATTAGGCCCCAGTCCTTTCATCTCAAACTGCTTTGAAATGTCACTTAGTAAACCCACTAGAGTTTGTTTTTCCAGTGAGAAAAGATTTCTCCACTAAATCTTCACATTGTAAGTGCACCATGTGGTTTGCATTTTCTGTTTCTTCAAAACAGTTTCCCGAAAGCTCACACAGTTTGATTTAATTTTCAGCTAAGAGGAGCTAAAAATCTGAAACGTGGTGAGACAAATTCAAAATTACAAGGGGTGTGTGGTGTGTGTATACTCACCCTGTACTTCTGCAAAGTGCTATTTACTTTCCTGCCACTTAGTGCAGAATTTAAATTTCAACATAAATCCAAGTGTGTTTCTTCAGTGATGAATAGAAATTAATAAAGCCATGGGCTGGCAACCCACAGCTTGCTTTCTAAGGAGGTTACAGGTTGGATGACATTTATTGGAGTAACATCTGGATACCCAAATCCACAAAATAGAACACAGGTACCACAAAGGGGAGCTTCCCAAGCCCATCCTTTAACATCTGATGCACAGAAATACTTACTTGGACAAGGCTTTGTTGAGGGAAGAATAAAGATCCTTTTGGAGTCAAAGCATCACATGAAATCATCCTCTGGAAGCGTTTCTTACCCTTCTGCCATCATTAGAACAGAGAGTAATTCAGGATCTTAACTTCTATACTGAAGTTGGAGTTTGAATCTGTGCAGACAGGGTGGATTTCCAAAAAGTGCTGACCACTGAACAGAAGCCACAGGCCCAGGTATGACTGATAAATCCAGAGATGAAATGAACCACTGCTATGCTGATAAAACTTTAGACAAAAATTCCACCAAAACATCTGAGCTTCTCTCTGCCTTCAGAAACTCTGTGTGGCACAGGGAACAGTAACTGAAAATTCTCGTTACATGTAAAAACCAGCAGAAGTAACCAAGGATAAATACATTTAAAATGCCTCTACTGGTAACAGCCAAATCATGTGAACTAAGAGTATTTTAAATGAGTTGAACACATGGACTCAGATGAATTGTTTCAAACATCCTCCCTTGAAGGATGCTGAAACACAACTATTTGAGTTGCACCTATCACTTATAAACAGAGTAATTAGCAGAAAAGGAGAAATTGACTGAATCTTTTCAACTCTGACAGGGTCTAGCAGTGCCAAATCCTAACTGGCATCCTGAACATCTTCCAACAAAGGAATATGTAAGTGCTGAAAAAGAAGAATTTATACAGAACTATTCTTTGTCTGTGAATAACACTACAAATGTCCCCTGCAACCAACCCATTTCTCCTCATCAGAAACTGCAGGGCAAAAGGAGGCAGACTGAGACTTCACCAAGCAACCAGGACTTGCTGGATAAATGTACAGAGCAATACACACAAATCTAAACCTTGATGGATGGCAAGACTCCTACTGAAATAAGTAGAACCAGGATTTCACTTGTAATTCCTGTAGGGCATGACATGGAACAGGATTTGCTTCATTACACAAGAGACAAAACTTGATCAGCTAACAGTGTCTTGGCAGTTACTCGTGTGCAGGTTTTAACACTAAAAAATCTAATCTTTAATTTCAGAAAAGCCCACAGTCATAAAATAATGACCTACAAAAAGTCAAGAGGATTTTAGAAGCACTGGCGACCCAAGGCTTCAACCTGACACACCCTTATTAAATGACAAAGGGAGGAGGTGCAGGAGCCACAAAGAGCAAAAAAAAAAAGGCAGAACATTCCTGAGGTTCAAATGAGTTTGGTCCACTGTTGAATTGATTTGATAGACAAAGCTGAGAGATGCATTTCAGGGTCTAGATCAGGATCCAAAAGTTTAGAGGCATCAGAACTCTGGATTCAACTCCAAATTTACACATCTGTGCTACTGGCAAAAGTGGATCCTTTTCCCCTCCTCAAATAAAACAAAAGCAAACCAGTGTAAGTACTCTTCAAAGAAACTATTTGCATTTTGTGACTTTCCTCAACAATACTGCCTAAAGGCATGATTTTTACCTCAAACCAGTTCTGACATTACTGCGCTACACGATCGTGTTAAATGTCATCTGATGATTCCTATTAAAGTGCCACAGTTTCATCACTACACCTAATTTCATTCTAAATGAATTCTCAAAACCAAGACTAAAGTTCAATGGAAGCCTGAAGCTTTGAGGACTTGTGAGGCTTTGAGCCTGAAATACAGCGATATCCGACTTTAATCCGTGAAATAGCCAAGGCAACACCGTGAAGTTCTGGTGCTTTGAATGAGGGTATAATGCAATAAAGACCTGCCAGATGGACCTGGCACTAGAGGTGTTTCCAGACCCACATTTGTCTTTCAAGACCAGTCAGCGCCCTCCTTTCATCTCCAGACTGCTCGTGACACTCCAAAGGAATAAGGAGAATATACCAATTCCATTATGTCACATACAATCGGAACAATTCCTCCAACTGGTCTGCTGGCATTCCAAAGCACAACACATTAGCTGATGGAATCAATATGAAAATATGAGTAATGAGCACCTGCAGTGAATCGCTGAGCACCACCACGTGATCCTGGTCTTCTGTCACTGTGGGGCTGTTCCTGGGTAAAAATGAAGCAGCAATAATGCACAGCAGTATCGAATCAGCTGCAGATCCTACTGCAAAGAGAACTTGCAATTTACCCCGAAGAAGAAAACATTTTTCCTATCCACAACACGGTAACAAAAAGGTAATCAAGTGCTATAGTCATTCCCACTTTATGGATGAACAAGTTAAATCTGAGATGGTACCTAAGCATTCACATCTGCACAGACAGCTGGGGAGAGAACTACAGAAAAAAGGCAACACTCACTACTTACAATTCCTTGCTCTTCCCATGAAAAGAAACCTTTTCTTGCCGAGATGGAAAGACAAGAGGGCATGTTCGACAAATACATGGGAAGAGTGTTTCCTATTTCTGAATTCTTTTGATAGATTTCCTTCTGCAATTGTCAGTGGGATAATTATGAACAAGAGAAGCACAAAGGCATTTATTTAAAACACTATGAGCTCAATAACATTTCTCATAAAAGGTTGAGTTTTTTTGAGCACCTCTGAAAGATGCAAAACACAACCATTAGTCACTCCACCGAATAAAACACAACTTGTTATTTTTAATAGTGCACCTTGTCACCTAGAAGATTAAGATTTGAAAATATGCGATAAAGGCAAACCAGGATGGACACAAGAGATCCAGTCAAGAGCAACCACAAACTCATGCAGTGTCACATCAGCTCTTCCAGGAGGCTCAGGCTTTACACCCACATTCTGTGCAGTTCCCTTTGGCTGTGAGAGATAAAACCTGTCACGTAGAAATTCACTGACCAAGCACTTCACAGCACAGACACCGTCTCCAGAAAATGGAGAGCCTTTTCCAGTTGTGCTCCCCCTACACTGAGTGATAAATCCACATCCCAGCTCACAGCCACACACAAAGAGGAGCATCTTTTCCATCTAAACAGTTCAATTCTGCACTCCTGGGGCTGTGAAACACATCAAGTTTCAGAGCACCCCTCAAAAGAGCAAAGGAGGCAAAGAAATCCTAGATTAAACTCCTCATTAAAAGCGTGGAAATGCAAGGAATAACAACAAAGTTCCCAGGAAGTATGACAACAGGGTAGTGCAAATTGATCCTCTACAAGATTTTACATCAATCTGTCGCAAAATTGAAACCCTCCTGAGTTTTTAAGATTATATTATTCACAAGTAGGTCTCCACCCTCGCTAAGGGGCAGCCAAATTCCATCTCCCTCTTCCCTGATGTTTCTGATCAGTGAAAATTACCAGCTATTGAGAAGTCAATACTATATTACCTTCTCCACAGTAGTTATTTGTTGTATTTGCTGCTCTTTATTTCATGCCAGCTGAGTGATAGGCCATTTGATTCTACAGAGCAAAAATCAAACATTCTGGCTCTTTCTACAGAGATTTGAAATTAAAAAAGAAAAGAAAAAAAACCCCAAACATACCAAGTTGTGCAAAAAATGAATCAGGTTTCAAAGAATAAAGATGGATAAGGCATAAATCCTCCCTTTTTCCTCCACACCACCTTCCATAGTCACCCTTCCCCCAACTGGTCGCCTTCCTCCTTACCCAGAAATGCTGATTCTTTCTCCCACCAGTCCCTAGCTTGGCCTTGCCAAAGTTCACTTCCCTGCACCATTCTCCTTTTTGACTTTCACCCCCCACCTTGAGCTTCAGTTTTGTCCTTTCTTTATTCCAATTAAGCAGGTTCCTCCTCCAGAACTCTCCTCTGCAGCAAGGGAAGGGGGCACAGACAGCCCGGGGATGGGACACTGTCCCTGCCCACAGCTCTCCTGCTCTGCCCAGGTCACAACTTCTGGAGGAACACGTGGAATTGCAAGGAGAGCAGAGCTCACCCTGACAAGGCGTGTGCCCAGTGCACAGCAATTTTCATAGATTTTGGTTGTAAGGGCACATCAAGTCTTTTTTTCCCTCTCATGAGCAAAATTATTCTTTCAAATGTTGCTAACCTGACGCCCCATCAAATCCACCCTGGACTGTTTTCTCAGCAATCTCCCAGGTCTCCTCCTGGCACGTTTCATCAGGGTATCAGTGCTTCTCAAACAAGAGGTCAGCAACTATTTTTAAACAAAGGAAAATCCAGAGTTCCTCCCTCCCCGCCATCCCCTTCAGATCTGTTCTTTTAAACCACTGAACTCTTGGCTGAAGTTCTGGAAAAGAAAAAAAAAAAAATTATTCAATCTGAGACAGATGCTTGGCATGGAATGTTTTAGCTGAAACAGTTAATGGTTAGGGAATTTATAAGAAACTAACCCCAAACTCTTTTAATGGCAATTCTAATAGGTAGTGCTACCAATCCTGTTTGTAATAAAAGTTCAAGAAACTCAGGCTTTGGGCCTTTTTTTTTTTTTCCTTGCTGTTGAGGGGGTGGTGATGGTATGTATTTGGTTTGAATTCAAGAAAACAGTTTATTCTTAAGCATCAAAAAGTCCATTTTACCTGCATGAGGAAATGGCAATATATCAATGTAAGCCTCACTTTTATTTGTCCTAAATGACACAGAAGCAGCAAAATGAGAAAAAACACCCACATCAGAAATCAAAGCTCTGCTGTTTACTGAGTGCCTCTCATGTTCTCTAACCTCTCAGTGTTTAATATCCTGCACTGGATATATAATGTAAGCAACTCCCAGAACAATCTCTCTTTTTTTCTTTTTTTTTTTTTTTTTATACTCGAGGGTCCCACAGACAAATTAAAGCCACACCACAGCAAGGGCTGGGCTCTGCGCTGTCCCTCCCCCACTGGGTCCATCCTCTTTCTTGCTTATACAAGCAGTAAGTTGATCCCAAGGTGATACAAACTTACCCTTTATAAAAACAAAAAAACACCACAACTGTATTTTATGTGCTTTATCTCCCCGAAGCAGCTTAGAAAGGAATTAAAGGCACGCCAGGGCTGGCACAGAACGAGGGTTGCTCAGTTTGGGAGCGGGCAGAAACCTGGCAGCATCAATTTACATTGGCTCAAGCTGGTAAGGAACAGCACCCCCAGGCCATACACAACTGGTTGGAAAATGGAATTTCACAAGGACAGAAACTAACATTTTGAAGTTAACTTTCACTCTTAATCAGAGGGGAAAAAAATTAAATGGTTACATAAAGCCATAATGCTTTTCAAAAGTCATTTGGAATGGCAGATCTTTTCCTGGCAGTTAGTTCATTTCTGCAATTTCAAAGTGATATTATAGAAAAACACTACCAATGTGCTTTGTAGTGCAGCTGTACTATTATCAGTTTGTATCTGAATACATCTGCTGGAAGTCAAAATGATAACCTTATGTGAAACAGTTAACTTCACCAAAAATACACAATCATCCAAGTAAATCTCGGATGCAAGTCCAATTTTAAAAGTAAATTGGTGGGTAAATTACACCAGTTTCAAAAATGTTTTCAAATGAAGAGCTGCCCAGTTGAAAAACGTTCTCAAGCAGAATAATACAGCAGTTACATAAGTAACACAACATTATATGTACTGGTGGATACATTTCAACATCTGCACTCTGTGACTGCTCCTTGCAGTCAATGAGCAGAATCTGGTGGCCCAACCCCTCTGTTGCATCAGCACCAGGGGATATCAGCTTACCTTTTATTTACTTAAGATTTCCCCTTTGGGCACAGAGAAACGGACTTTTAAATGTGCTCAGGAGACCATTAAGTCTTTTTTTTCCATCCACAAGCATAAACTTTTCTCACAGCCCTTTTTTTTTTTATTTTTTTCTTTTTCTTCATAAATAAGCAACTTTCCCCGACCTTCTTAGTTGCCTTCAAAGTTTTCACAGAAATGTCAAAATCCTAAGCACTGTTTTGGGGCTCAGTGTTTGCTTCATGGTATTGAAAAGGGCAAGTCATTTACGGGCTCGCCTCGCAGCAGGTTGGTGATTCCTGGTCTTGAAAGAGAAACACAAAACTAAAACCACCAAACACAGGAATTTTGGCAGCAACAGCCATTAAAGTGATTAGGATAAAAATATTGAAAATTTCACACTGTGCTTCTACAAAGTTAGAGAAACTTTACGACAACTGCAGAACAACGTGAAAAATATGATGTGAGAAGAAACATCCAACAAAGAACCCAAGGTGTTTGACTTGACTCGTGGCGCTTGTAACAAAATCAGGTTAAATTCTTACAGGAGTATATAATGAAAGTGTCCACTTAAGGAGACTCGTGGAGCTGTTTACATCTGTCAAGCTGCTAAAACTGCAGCTGGAAGGGAAGGCTTTTGATAATGACAGTGGAACTATGATGATCATGATCTCTGTTATTCAAGCAAGAAGAAAAGTGCCACAAAAGGTTGTCTCCAAGCACAAAGTTACTGACCCAAGATGTCAGTGATGCAACAGTAAGACATTAGCACATTTCTTAAGTGTAGTGGCAAAGAACCACTTAGTAAAAATGTACTTCCCTAAAGAAAAGTTCCCCTAATTGACCAGTGCTGCAGAGATGCCAGTGATTTCAGTGACAAGGATGACACTTTGTTTATGGGATTCAAGCTCAACAGATTAATATGCTTTAGACTAGCAAAGAAAATAGAAGAGTAGACTCACTGGGTCATTTCACCAGATACAGTTGAAAAGAAAAAGGGTGACCTGAGGCAGTGTATTGACCCAAAAAAATGTGAACAAATGGATAAAGGGAGAGTATTTCCATTTGCTAACTAAAACAGGCACAAGGCACTGCTGGGCTGAAATTATTTCCAAAGCTGGATGCATCCACAGGCTTTTACCAGATACCTCTAAGTGAGGAGACTGCAGAAGCTCTGAACTTTCAATGCACCGTTTGTCCGTCCCTGTTTCAAAGGGGTCACATCTGTCACTAGAGCCTGAGCCAGTCCCCAGAACACAAAACAGTACAACTGCTTCAAGAGCTGAACACTGTGAAACTGTTTTGCCAGGGTACTGAGTCTGCAAGGAAGGCTGAATAAAATATAAAGGACTCAGGCCTCTAAGAGCAAGTCAGGACAAGAGTTTGAACTAGACAAAAACAACTTTTCTGGCCAGGAAGTTATTGCTAATTACTATGAAGGGTAGACAAGTCAAATTTCAGCCAAATACCTTAAGCAGCATCACAAAATATTACCTGTATTTGTATCACTGTGCTGTTTAGACACTAAACAAATCAAAAAAGGTCCCACTAGACTAAGTGGGCAAACCAGGATCAAGTCTTTCACCAACAAAGTGACAGTCACAGTGGATAACAGACAAAGGAGGAGATGACAACAAAAACAGCAAGACAATGGTATTCCTGAAAGTAAAGATCAGGTCCCATTCCTGCTACACAGCCTTTCACTGCCCTCCTTAGTATCAGATCTCTCTCCTGCACAGTAAATGCTTCCTTCAAACTGATAGACAAGTATAATTTAAAGTCACCCACAACCTGTGTTTGCTTCCTCTTACATCCTCAGTTTAACTTTTCAGCATCCCCATGAGATGCTTTTCAGTCACCGTCTTTACACACTGAAGTTCTCTCAACTCATTGCTATTTTCCATCTTTTATCATAATGTGCTTTTTGTCTCTCTCAGAGTAGCTGGGACACGTCTAGTGGAGGCTGCCAGATGTGAACTGCTGCCAGGATCTCAGTGTGGCAGCACAAACTTGCAAGCAGCTTATGAGTAAATAAAAGAGTTTAAGCAAAGCCTTGAAGAAAACCGGGATTCAGCACAAGAAATCGGACACCTCTTCAATGGCACGATCATACTCTGAAGATTTCTGACTTTCCTGCACTTATTTGTGTCTTGGCTTTCTTCAGTAGGCATGACCCTAACACAGTTACAAACAACAGCTCTGAGAGGTTTCCTGCAGAGGGGCATTACCTGGAAAACTCTGCCCGGGAAAGTTTGTATTCCATCATTCACAGAGTTTCTGGCTACTCTTTCCAAGTCACCTTTCCAGTGGTGCTGAACTACTACTTTGTCAGCAGGGTTTTAAAAATCCACACAACTACACCCCAATTCCCAACAAACCCCCCATCCTCTCATCTCCACGAACACAGCTTGTCAATACTCGCTAATGTTTGGCCATTCAAGAAAGCACAACGTTTTGCTGTTTATCCCGTTTTTTTCATACAAATATTTAGTTCCCCGATTCAAGAGCCAGGCACATATTTATGCATTAGAGAAGCAATTACAGGGATGACATTTTATAACCCACAGTCGTGCATTTAGAAACATGCTGGAACTGCCATTTGTAACACAACTGCTGGGTGTTTTACTAGGTAAGTACAGTGCCTAATAAACTTTAGGATCTACTGCCACATATGAAAACATAGTAAATTGGAATATTAATAGCTCTATCCCCACTTTGAAAGTGTTATATCCAGAAGAGAGATTAGCCACTTATAAAAACTCCATGCAGCTATAATTTAACTTAATGCAAGTTCCCGCTGTGTTCTTAGCTAGCACTAACATGAGAAATTAAGGAAAAAAATGAAAATTTAGGAAGTTTTCCGCAACAGTGGGGTATGCCATGCTACTGAACTTCCAAAATAAGATATAAAACCCCCTCACTGCTTGATTAATTTAAAATCAGAATGAAACAACATTCAAAATGAAGAGCCTCAATCAGTTTCCACTGCGGTGGAACTAAAACAAGGACAGTACGAAGAAGAGCAGAACCACGGCAGGTGCTGTACCAACCTATGGGTGCTCAGCCGTGTTTGCATTTGTGTTCAAACACTACTTCAGTACCCAGAATTCTGCTAACAACTCCATGCCCCTTTAGCATCTTGCTCAATACTTCCTTGCACATATACACTCCTTGTGCAAACCAATCCATCCCCTGGCTGTGCATCCTTAAACCCTTTTTAAGGGCTTACTGGATTCTGCAGTGCCAGTTTCTGTGATTCTTGTTCTAGTTCACAGCTAATAAACTGAGGATTCCCAGTTATCTGTTCATTAGACAGCAAAGTAAATCTGTACATTTGTGTTCACGTTTATGCCCTGATTCAAGAAAGCCATTGGAATGAATAAATAAATAAATTAATCTTACTTCAAGCTCGTGAATACCTCCTATAGGCTATAAAGAGGCTTAAGCACATGCATTAGCACTTTGCTGAAAAGAGGTCATTTCCTGAAAGGAATATATATACACTTGGGATTTACTTATGTAAATACGATTTCACACACAAACCCTCCACCAGGGAACAGGCATCCAATAATTGGTATGTAAAACATGTGCTTGTACCTAAATGCAAGAGCACTTTTGCACACTGACTTTTATACATCCTGGTCTGACTAGAGGCATGGCTTAAATTAAATGCCAAGCTCCTTTCTTGAGTTTGAATGAATTAACATCATTGGCCAGATAATAACCCCGGCATAATGGCACACTAAAGCCTAAGGCAACATTTCAGGAGAATTTTCTTAGAAATTCAGGCCTGATAGGAGATGCTAATGAGTTTGGAGAAGTAAATATAGCTCTTTAAATAGCAAAGGACAACTCGTCTATAACAGTAAGTTTCTCAGCACATTTACAAACGTTTTCGCTTGTGAGCTATAAAGCGACTTTCATTTAGTTGGACTTTAGCTCCCCAGAACAATCACTATCCTCACATACCAACAAAGAGAGAGGGCAAATACACGAGGGGAGCGCAAATGAAATGCTCGTTAAGGCCTCACAAGGAAACTATACAAACACCTTATTAAATAAGTTTAATTAACTGGCTCTTTTCGAAATCATCCCGTGCCCAGCAATGCTGAGAGAGCTCTGCTCTTCTTCCCTGAAGGAAAGTAATATTTTCCTCTTTTATCCTCACAGAGCACAGCCCCGAAGCCCCCAGGAGCAGCTGCTGGCAGGGGCTGACTGGGGCACTACTCCTGACTTCTTTACCACATGGCTGGGTCAATGCTGACCCAAGAGGCTGCGTTTATGAACTCCCACTGTGGCACTTTCTCCCACCTTTCAGAAGCAGCATAACCTTCTGTTTGTCTTATTCTCATATTTTCAGAAAGAAAATATTCATATATTGGTACCTAACTCATAAGTCTAATGCAAGCACTTACTGGAGAGGATACATTTGCGACTGTCAAAGCTGCCCCAGAAAATGCCAGACTCTCTTTACAAACCTTAATCCCGTGCAGTCTCTGAAGGTGAGCACGGAGCTGATACAATTCTCACCTCCAGGCTACAGCAATCAAAACAGAGAGCCGTGTTTTAGATTCTTCACATCAGCACTTTCAGAGCGTGTCAAGTCACCGGGATGTCCATTAATTTTAAAGTACATTAAAAGGACCGGCATTAAGAGGCTGTGTAATTTTCTGCCAAGTACTTTGTTTTCCCTGCCGACTGGGGTGGGAAAAGTCCCTTTATGAATCGCTACTGATTCCGCTCTTGCTTCACTCTTGAGATACTTCCGTATCTCTCACGGCTGCCTCTACAATCAACTACCCTGGGAGAGAGGTTGGCAGGACTGGACCAAACTAAACAATGAAGAGTCTTTCAGGAGTAATCTTCTTACGGCAGTCAAAGAGCACCACTAATACCAGCAGGATAAAAGGCAAAATTATTTTTTTTTTCTTTTATTCCTAAGAATGGCAACGACAGCAGGAATTGCAGATAGCTTAGTAAGTTTCCACCACCATGCCCCCCCCCCCCGAAAAGAGGGAGAAGGGCATGTTTTAATAAAATATCCACAACCGTCACGGTCTGAGCAAGAAAACAAGAAGTGTTGAGACACAGCAGTCACCTTCTACTCTGCACAGAAACCCCTATTGGCATCATGCACTATTTGCATCCCTGAATCACTTCAGAGAAGACTTCCCTTTGTCAAAGGGACTCTGCGATCACAGGAGTTCAGCGACGAGAAAAGCCAGTGGATCATTCGAACGACCTCTCTGCCAAAGCCAAACATGCTCCTCAGCTGTCCCTTTAATCAAGACAACGAGCACCTGGTCCAGTCCAGGTGACAGGGCTTCTAATCAGGCTCCGCAGCTACCACCACACAACTCCGGTATAATTCAAAGCAGGCTGTTCCCAAGCACTGTCATGCACTGCTCTTGGAGCTTTCACCGCTCCCCAAATTCCGTTCCAAGCTGCGACTGGGACACCCCTTCCCACAGAGAAGCTCCTTTAACACCACGCAGTAAATTAAGATGCATCTGTAAAGATCCCCATCGTTCAGGGAGAGAGAAAGGAAACTTATGGAAGGGAAAGAGAGAGAAGGAAAGGAAACTTTTAATGAGTGGTTAAAATAAACAGGAGAGAGAGAAAATTGGAGGGCGGACGGGGGGGGGGGGG
>NW_020955628.1:488151-497175 GCF_003031625.1 Empidonax traillii | reverse complement strand
GTTTGTAGGTTTAAAGTTAGATTCTGACATTTTATTCATGGTGATTATTATGCTGCTCCTCAGATTGTCCAGCTGACTTTCAGGTTAGTTTGCAGAAAATACAGAACATGCATGAAGATGAATTTGGTCCTGAGAGTTTGATTCTGTTCACACTGAAGTTCATGGAAATTTCATCCCCAAGTCCAGGTCTTACCTTGTCAAAGGGTTACTCAAGTGATTAGGGGATTGGTAAGAGATTTTTGCTTCCAGTGATTTTTACCCCTAGTTTAACCCTAGGCTGCAGCACGTGTTAGAAATGATGTTTCAAGGCATTTGTCTTGAATGTAGCGAATGAATAGCATGAACTCAATTTTGAACTTCGTTTTCCATAGATTTTGTCACAGTTTTGGGGGGGGGGGGTTGACTTGCAGTAAATATTTCATCAAGGGATACTTTTAGTGTAGTTCTGCAAGAATCTCAGGAGTTTAAGTTTTGAAGTCTGGCCCAGTGCTAAGCCTGGCACTGAGGTGCTTGATACAGTTTGTATTCTGTTGATGCACCCACTGCATCCATGCAGAAGTTCTGTGAGTCAGATGGACCTCACCGGCATTTCTCAGGTGAAAACATGATCGTTTACTTTGAGAAGTAACGCTTTGTGTAGGTGATTGAGCGTTGCAACAGGTACTTACAGCTGTCCAAAAGCTATCAGGTTGTCTCATACTGCACCCGGGATGTATAATGTTCATCACAAAATGGAAAATAGTTGAAAGTACACGATTTTGCTCTCTTTCCTTAACATGAAAATGTGGGAGTTTAGAGGGGGAAAAAATTACAAAATTTTGTGCAATGCCGATTTTCAATATCAAAAGAAAATGGAAAACCTGTCAACCAACCCTAAGACTGGACTGGATGCAAAAGTGTATGAGAAGGAATAACCTGATAGGGCTTTAGAAAATACGTGTTGGGATTGTGATGTTGCAGCAGTTCAGCACTCGTGACATACTCGAGTATAACAGACACTGCAGTCTGTAACCTTGATTTTAATCGTTATGTAACTTAAAGTAATCTTTGGCCACTACTCTGCAATTGAGCCAAGCTCAAGGCTTGCCCTCAGTACATGTGAGTGGGTTTGGATGTGATCGTTTAGCACTGACTGTGCCTTTTACTCACAGGCACATTGAACTCCTTCTCAGTTTTAGTTTGCCTTGTATTGTTGTCAGGGCACTACATCATACAAACAGCTCTGCCTTTCAGTGTGACCTCAGACCAGTCACCTACACTCCCTCAGTGCCCTTATGTGTCTAATGGGCTAATGACACCACAAGGTTTGTGTATGGACTGGGAGAGGAAAGAGCTTCATATATGCAACCATTCTTTAAATCATTAGGACTAAGTGAATAAATAGCACTCCCATTTTATGTGTGACCCTCTGCTCACTCATTTTTATTCAGAATTATACTTTCCATAACACCTTCTCTTTAAATGTAGAATGTTAAGTCCTTGGAATGTGACTGTGGCCTGTTCACTGCGAGTGGCCATCCTGTAATTGCATTCTGTATTGTCCCATGTACAGGGCTCCAGCAGAAGGAAAGGCAGAGAGAGGGGTGCACTCCAAATTCTGCCAGAGATCTGAAGGCACATAAAGGAATAGAAAGAAAAAATGTTCAGCGTTCAGTTTTATCTCATCCTTGTACCTGGGTGCATTATCATCTCTCTTCTGTCTCCTATGCTTTGTTTTGCAGTTAGGAGTATTGCCATTTAAAATGATTTTATTATGCTTCAGTGTCAGCATCTATCCTTGTAATAGAGATATAACTTGGATCTCTCACAGTTAGTCATTCGTGCTGAATGCAGACAGCATGGCCTGCCTTTATATTCAGCACATCTGAAATGTGTTTTTCTACCACGGTGCCTGGCATTGTCATCTCTTTGGTTGACAAATGTTTTTAGCAGGGACTTGGGATCCCAAGATACTGTTATTTGCAAAAGGAACCAGCTCCCCTGGCTGTGAGCTTTCCTAGTACACAATATGTATCTGTTGCATGGATCAAATTAAATATTCCCATCAAAGTAAATATTCAATCACTGATATCAAAGGGATTAAATACGTGGACTTCTGTCCCACCATTTGAGGTCAATTTTGTTAGCAATGGAGACAAAATGCCACGTGGTTAACACAGTTTTAGGTATTTATTGTCTGATTCTATTCACAGTAAGTTTAGGAAAGTAAGTGTAGAAGTATCTTCCCTTTAACTCCACCATTTGCCAAGTTTATCAATGAGAAGCTTCTTGGAACCACATCCAGGAAAGCAACAACAAGGTAAAGGACATTTAAAATGGGGCATTTGATACAAAGCATATCTGGATCTGTGAATCTTTTCAGCACTTGAACTTCTGGTTGCAAAGGCTTCACCTCACACATCAGCTGTGTAGAAAAGCCATGCCTTTAGCTAGAGGCAAATTTAATTTCTGCACTTACATAAAAAAAATTATGTGCATGCAAAAGCTCTTCCAAAATTTTCAGTATCTGGAATTTTTGAAGAGTTGGATCTTTCTCCTCAGCCAGGACAGAAAATGTGGCAGAATTTGAACAAAGCCAAGACCAAGTATTTGTTTTTATACAGCAAATACTTACTGAAATCCCTGGCAGTATTTTTAATGATTCTTCTCTTTGCTTTTTTTGTTTTATCCAAGTATTAGAACCTGGGACTACATAGTCTTGGGAAGGGCCATGCTGGACTAATTATGAGCTGTAGATTCCATTGCAATGGAAATCTATAAACCAGTAATGTCTGTGTCTTATATAGCATTTTCCATGTGTATATCTTGTAGCATTTACGTACATGAATAACCTCTGGAACAATTCATCCACGAGTATTTCTGATCCCTCTTAGTCATTCTCTTATATTTATTTGCATAAAGTAAAGTAAATCACAGCATCACAGAACATGCCAAGTTGGAAGGGACCCACAAGGATCACTGAGTCCAACTGCTGGCCATGCTCACGACCATCCCCAAGAGAGATGGGGGTTTAAGTATGAAACAATGCAGAATGTTTCCTGCAGTGTGAATCAGCGTCCTGGTTTCAGTTTTAAGACAATTAATTGTTTTCACGTGTACTGACTCACTCAAGAAACAAAAATCCTGTCTAATATTGCAAAGGTGTTTGTCACTTTCCTGCTGGAATTACTTTGAAATATTCAAGTCAGATCTGCTGCGGGCTGCATCCCGAGAAAGGATATCCACTTCCAAGTGGCTAAATTGCTAATCCAGGTGAACCCTGGTGACACTGAGCTGGAGTTCAGCCCTTGCTTTGAACGCGGGGTGACAATTACCGGTTCCCCTCAAGTGGCGTTCCAGCATCCCCGGCGTGCTGTGGCGGTGCTGGCGCGGTCGATTCTCGGGCAGCGACCGGGGCAGAGCCGTCGGCCAGCGGCTCTGAAGGCGGATTGGGGCGCGGGGTCGCTCTGGAGGTGCTGTATCCCGAGGTTTGGGATGCCGGGATGGGTTTCCCGGGATGATGTTCCCGGGATGGGTTCGCAGTGCCCGCAGCGCCCCCTGGTGCCGAGGAGCGCGCGGTGCCCCCCCGGGAGCGCTCTTGGAATCTCCGCGTCCCGCTCCGCGATCGCGGGGGATCATTCGGTCACGACGAGCGCATTTATCCTTGCTTAATGAATGGAACGCGCCGCTTTCTTCCCAGGCATTGTCGGGCTTTGATGCGGCACAATTAGCGGAGGCTCTCGTTTAATTACCCGGCATAATAGGACCTGAAACGCTGAAATTCAATCTTTCATAGAGCTGCTGCTTTTCAACAGTCCCCAAGGCTGATGGGGATAATGTTCCAAACTAATGCGTGTTAGTTTATAAAGAAAACGTTGCAAAACAAATGCGGCCTTACAAGAGTGTAATACTTCAAATTGCTTTAGGAGCTGTTTGATTGCTGCGGCCAAATAACTGATGTAAATTGGTGGAGATGCAATTAAATAGTCCTACTTAAAAATTAATAGTAATCTAGTGAGGGGTGGGAACTTTTAGATGTTACTTCTGCATGCTTTTATTTTTTTTTTCCTCAATCAAATGAAGGACATTTGCAACAAACAGAAACCCCAACAAAACAACAAACCACAAACAAACAGAACTGGGGAATTATTTAAAACAAACAAACATTTAGGCATCTAAAGGCTTAGGATATCCATCTAGACAGGTTTTAAGAAATCTGTGCTGCAGAAAACTGTTTTGTTGCAGCTTCTTGGCTCTTCTGAAGGTTCCAAAGACTTTGATTTGCCTATTTACTTTCAAAAACTTCCTCCAAGTGCCTAAATTATATCATAAAATGAAGCAATCGTAGGACTAAGCCATACCTTATGAATGTCTCCAGAGAATAAAATGAATTAGCAGGCCTGAAATACGCTATGAAGTTCTACCAGAGCATTCCACTTGTCTCCAGAAATGCTGAGGGACAAACTTCAGGCACGAGGCTTTAGAGAAGTAGGTTGTTGGCCAACAGTCAGCCCCGGACATTTCTTGCAGAAACCACCATCACTGTTACCATAATTGGAATTTTGAATAAAAACAAGAGGCAATGTGACTCTACAGATGAGCCAGAGACTATTCATTATGTTCCCATTAGATAGTTGTGATCTTAAGACCACAGTTTGGCTTCTGACATCCCCACTTACAAAACGCCCTGAGATCCACAGAAACTCCTGAGGGGGTGGGTAAGTCTGCCTGTACTTCCCTCCTTAGCAGCAGATACATCAGGCTTCGTGGTTACAAAAAGCAGCTCAATTTCCTGAAGTGATGTTTTTTGACAGAACAGTCACAAGATATGTTTAATGCTGCTTTCTTTCTCCTTCCAAGGTAGAAATCCCAACCTTCTTCTCCAAAACATCTCTAAAATCCACCTCCTGACTTACAAGGACAATAGCAGGTCTGAAGGGTTCACTGTGTTCTAGAATATCAGCCAGCAGATGTTTGTCATTTAATTCACAAAAGCTCTTTCCTTCTGATGGCTGACAATGATTTAAACGTCACATTCTGCTGAATTTCCTACGCTCACAGCTTAAGTGGCCAAAGCAAACCAGATCTTGCTGGTTTATTGGTTTTATCCCCCTTCTTAGCTACCCAACTTCTGTTAATTTGATAGTTTTGATAAAAAAGAAAGCCTCAAAATACATTTCAGCATCTCAGTTCCACTTGGGTACCAAATTAGAAGGACTTTGACTTAAGTTTCTCTGTGGAACAGTTCTCCCCATCACAGGAAGCACAAGGGCACAAGGAAAGGTCACCAGAGTCCCTTCTGCACTGTTATAGTGGGCTAATATAACTGTTGGCAGCAGTGTATCAGCAGTTCACAAATACAGGAGAGCAAATTAGTCAGGATATTAATTGTGATTTTATTTTATTTTTTAATGGTTCCTGTTCCTTTTCTAATTTCAGAGTTAAGTGAGAGGAATGTTTTCATCTCTCCTAACTGGACTCAGAACAGTAGCTGAAACAAGAGAAGTTCCCTCTTAGGAGGGATCTTTTTCCTTTGCATTCCAGGTGCCTGTTCATTTTTCTTTTGATCATGTGAATGTTTTACTTCAACTTTCATAAACAAACATTTGCCTTAGATAATATAAAGAAGCCTTCGAGCATTATGAAAGCACATTCCAGCACCACAGAGCACCGTGAATGGCCACATTTACAAGGTCAAGCATTCTTGCCAAAGGACCAAAGAGACATATATTATTTAAACAGAGCAACAAAGGGTGAAAGAGCTCAGGTCATTGAAAAGGCCATTGTCTCTCTTTCAAGTGACTGAGGAGTTCAGTTTATGAAACAGAAATCAGATCAGCCCCTGATCGAGCCAGATGGCTTTGCCACCTGACAGGGTTAGGGGATCTGTCTGACCTTCCCAGGAGCCCGGAGCGAGTGGTAAACAATGAGCACTTGCCTCTTGCTCCGAGAAAGGTCTTTAAACCCCCGTGAAAGCCCAACCAGTTTCCACCGCGAGCACTTAACAGGAGCAGCGTTTTCCAGCCGGCTGTTTTTGCCATTCCTACCAGGGCTCGCACGGCAGAGGGCCCTGTCGTACAGCTCCACGTAAAGAATGGGATTTTTTTTTTAAAAGCTCCACTCATTTTCTGATGCCAGGATAGTTGTTTTAAGCAACTCGAGGCTTGCTTGTATTTTCCGCGTGCAGTTGTTTTCTATCGTGTTGGTAACACCAGCCATCAGTAAAATGATGAGCAAATGCTGGTTTATTATACCAAAATTCATTACTTTGTTGAACAAATAATATTTTCTGGCTGAGGGAATTCAAACGAGGAACAGCTCCTCTAATAACAGAATATACAGCATGTTACAAAATCAGAATGTGATATTGTTCCATCTTACTGATAAAAAGATACAAAAAGAACAGGGGGCTTGGGGTAACAGAGTGATAATAAAATATGGGCTGGAACAGCTACCAAAGTGTTTTTAGAAAAAGCTGTGCAAACATATGAACTAATTTATCAAAAACTCTATCTGAAACAACTTCTGACTTGTGTCCCACGACTGGAGTTTTACAAAGCTTAATGACCTACCAGGGAGGTTACAAAATCCTCTTTCATGTATTAACTGGAAAAATGCAAAGAGAATGAAATGGTCTAAGTCTGCTGTTTCACGAGCTGTTTGGGAACACTGATTCCCAAACTTTCCATGCCGTGATCCTCATGCTGCAACCAGATTCTGCTCAAGGACCATTTTTGTTCAACCACTCTGAGCTGCTGTGGTCATGAGAATACTTGCTGTGATCCCTGGGGTGAAAGGCTGTAGGTTTAGCAAACTGGAAGGTAAAGGACTCAAAAAAGGGATAAAAGAAGGGTAGGTGTGCCAAATGTCTGAACCATAACCTGGAGTGGGAGTTTGTGACATCAGCAAAGACTGACATGATCTTGCACCCTGATAGAGTTTGTAAAAGTGAATGAAGAAAAAAAACCCTGTAGCTGAAAGTCAACAAGAGCAAATCCAAAGAGCTCTTGCCTCCAGAGTATGTCAGTCTGAAAATGCTGGTGCTGACATTCTGCTACAATGGGACTACGTAAAAATGAAGTTTCCATTGTAATATTAACTAACTTTTTGATGTGGTAAGTGTTGGACTTCATTAAATGTGGAGTGAATCATTGTAAACTTTGGCCACTGAGGAAAAGGACAAGAACGTTTTCATCATTACATTAAGAAGTTATGTGAAATCTTTATACTGATACATTTCCACTCTGAAAGATGCAGGTTTGGGATCTAAGAAAATGAGATTACTAATA
This sequence comes from Empidonax traillii, assembly GCF_003031625.1. Classification (NCBI taxonomy): domain Eukaryota; kingdom Metazoa; phylum Chordata; class Aves; order Passeriformes; family Tyrannidae; genus Empidonax; species Empidonax traillii. Next base: position 489,907 of record NW_020955628.1, on the reverse strand, counting down.
GTTGAAGATCTGTACTGCGTGAGTGGGTGTGGTGGAAATATTATTAAATTTTACCAACATGCCTTTTTTCCTTATACTGTGATCAATGATCCTGGCCAAGACTGAGGTTCCACTTCAGCTGGCAATTGTGTTGTTCCTGGGGAATGTGAGATTGTGATTGTTTACAAGCTTGGGACTGGAAATGCCTTCCTATGTGCCGTTCTCGTCACTGCTGGATCACAGATTGTTTGCTCAGACCTTTCAGAGAAGCGGTGATTGCTGAAGGAAAGTCCTCAAATAACGAAATGTGGACTTTTGTTTGACAAGAACAGAAAAACACTGAAATGCTGGGACAGAGTTCACTTTAGGGAGGGAAAACACTTCATTGACTTCCCAGCACAGCAGGTCAGGTCTGTACCCGAGGCATCAAAATTCGTCCCTCCCAAGCCCATGAGCATCTGGATTCTAAGATACTTTTCATTATGCAAATTTGAATAGAAAGATGTATAAATTTGCAGATGGAAATAAATAGATCCCAGGCTATTATTTGTTAAACCTTTGCTCATAACACTGCAGCTTAGCAGCTTTTATACAGAACTACAGCTGCAGAGAGGCCAGAAGAATTCAGCAATCAGACAACATAAGAAGAGTGATTTCCAAAACGTCACTCTGGATGCCCATTTTACTAATTTTCTTCCCTTGTATCTTCCACTAGCAAGAGCAGCAGCAGGAGGCTTGGATTCCTCTCACAATCTCTAGAGAAAGTGGGACTGGTAAAACCATATTTTCCCATTTTTGAAAAGCTGAAGCTGTCACTGGTTTGTGGAGAACAAACACCCAGAAACCTTTTATTTGCCTGGGGCTGTTGCTGTTCCCTTTCTTTTCCAACTTCCATAGTGCTAGTGGGAAGCTGGTACATTGAGTTGTCCCCATCAGGTTGGTGTAGCAGCATTTTTGGCAAGAGTGTTCTTCTGTGCTTTAATCAACACGTCAGCTCCTCTAGGATGGGAACAGTCTCTTCCAGATGAGGCAAACAAACAGATAAGACAAACTCCTTCCTTCAGTTCTTGCCCAAAGTTTATCACATCCCAAAAAACATTTTCTTTCGTTGTACTTCCCATCTCTTGAATCAGTTTCCTGGAAAACCGATATTGCCAGATAATTCCACGCAGGCAGAAAGTCTCGCTGAGCTCTGTATTATCTGTGCAAGCCTTTCTGCAAGTGATCTTGCACCAAGAAATGCTTTGGAGATATTGCAGTGTTGGTATGATGTGAATTTTCTGGTCACTCTAGAAAAGACATCTGATTTTCTAATGCAGAAATTACTTTTTAAAAAAGTCAGCAATTGCCAGAGACGCGGATGATGCCTGAGATGTCAGACAGAGCACAGAGTTATTTAATTCACAGCACACTGAGAGCTCACAAGCAACAGCTCAGGCAAATCACAAAGTAAAGCCTAAAGATGTCCCTTGCCTTGTGCTCCCATCCTACAGATGGTGAGTTATTGTGTGCAGAGTGCAATGACATTGGTGGTATGTGAACAAGAAAAGAAACACTTAAAAATTGTGCACTGACTTCAAAAATATATCTTAGCCATCAGGAAAGAGGCTTGTGATCCTTTGTACTTCAAAGACACGGTGATAAATCTCACTTCTTAAGGATTACACGTAAGTATCTTATGGATAGCGGGGACAATAGGTCAGGGAATTGCCAAAAAAAAAAAAAAAAAAAAAAAAAAAAAAAAAAAAAAAAAAAAAAAAAAAAAAAAAAAAAAAAA
>NW_020955628.1:388121-488031 GCF_003031625.1 Empidonax traillii | reverse complement strand
GGTAACACCCTTCTGACTGCAAAATAATACACTTTCAGCTAATGGAAGCATTTAACAAAGCTGGGAAAAAATGTCCTTGATATTTACTGATAGACCAATACCATTTTCTAGCCCAGCTCCTAAAATCTTCGGACAGTTGACCTGAGATTGAAAGCTTTTCCTAATTAGTTTACCTACTTGCAAATATGAATATATTAACAGTTCAAATAAAAACTATGGGCTCACGTTGTTTCAGAATTTCTTGTGATAGAATTCTAAAAGGACAGGTCAAGCTGAAAGCCCCACTCCTTGTCTCTACTTTTTTTTTCCAGTCCTACTTTTCAAACAAATGGGGTGTGGGTTTTAAGACAATGATGCAACTGCTGGAGTTATACTTTAGAGCATCACTGAGCGTTGGGCTTTTTTTATTTGCTCTGACTTGACATCATTCCAATAAAAATAAAAGGCTGATGAAGAGGTGAAGAAGCCACTTTCAAGATGTTCACCCCAGTCTGTCAGTTTGTGGGGGCTCAGTTCAATCCAACAGCAACATCTTCTGCTGTTGTTCCGGGTGTAATTATTCACCCTGGCATCAGCACTGAGTTATTGGTGATCAGCAGCACTTTGTGGCCCTGTCTTGGCCAGTGAGAGTTGTCCACTGATGCGCAGCAGCCTGGGGGGTTCATCAAGTGGTCTCTCAAAAATTCTGGTTCTTTCCTGTGTAAAACACAGGTTGATGGATTTAAGTACCTCCATCTTTTCCAAACAACGAGTTCATGTGCAGAACCCTGGGAAAACAATTCCAAGTGTGAACTGCTTGGGCATCACCAGTTCTCAAATGAGTGTTTATTCAATTCAGGGCTTTTTGTTATGGAAATCAGGTAGATACAGTCCATATTTTTCAGTTAGGAGACTGCATGTTGATGGAGTACAGACATCTCCTGGTAGGTGTGAAAGAGTTTAAGAAGAAAGTGTGATAAAATATGCATATTCTTTCTGTAGAAAAAAAAGAAAGAAGGGAAAGAAGCTTTGTCTGGAAGGATTTTTGCTGTCCTTCAAGTTAAAGAAAAGAAGAGGTACATTATTTGAACCTTTTCTCCCGCAGCCTTCTTTAGAGACTTAGAAGATGAAAGTAGGATCTCTTTGAACGTGAAAACCTTCAAGTTAAACACGACTGTTTAGTATTTAGTACAAGAATTTAATGAACTTTTACTAGTAGATTCCTCATATATTCTTCATTTGAAGCACTTAGAATTACCCTAATACATCCAGAAAAAGTACCACAGGTGTTGGAAGGAAACTGCTTTCCACTTTGTGCTCTTGTATGTAAATTAAATTGCCTGAGCCATTAACACATTGGAGCAAACATGGGAGATGATCGCTGTGAGCTGCAAATATTATTTCACTGCCATCGGCATTTCACTGAAGTCTTTTACTCCTTTAAAACTGGGGACGTGGATACTTTGTATTTCTAGCCCCGTGTTTAAAATTCTACCCTGAATTATGAAAAATCCTGTTTCCCGGGGGCTCTGCGTTCTTGTATGGCTGCAACAGTGTTATCCAGAATGAAAGCAAGTAGATCTTTGCTGGAGGTAGAACTTCTGATCCAGACCATGCATAAGTGATAGGGTCTCCAGTTGGAGGGAGCTAATTAAACGTGGGAGAGTGAAGTGAGGAGGTGAGAAAACACCACAAACTAAACAGAAGCTGCTATTTAAATGTTTGCACTTTGGAAATGCTTGGATGGCTCGTGTTCTGTTTTCTTTTCTGCAGGGCCTTATATAACTACCACCATGACAACAGTTTAGTTTATTCTTATGGTGGATCAGGCAAAATAACTGAATGTCACACTTAAGCTATTCTTTCCCTTTTTCTTTCCAGTCATGGACCCCAGAAATCCGTGAAAAAATGGTGTTTTTTATCAGCTGCTGGACCCAGGTATGTATTTATGTACCATTAATGTAAAGCCACCGTGATGATGACAGTAATTTGCCATTCACTGGGCCTGATGTAGAGGGAAGGACACGTTCATCAAAGAAGGAACATGTTTAATCAGTTGATGCAATGTTCCACTCCTGATGTCGTGTTTTAAGGTTGTGGTGCAACATAGCCACACCCACTCATCTAATAATTAGGGAATAATTAATTTGCCACAGTGGCAGCCATAAAAAGTCAATGGGCCTCGTTGTGCAATAAAAACAGGCGGAAAGGGATATATAAAATTCCAGGAAAGGGCACTGATCTTGAATGTGTTGAAGGTAGTGGCAAAAAAAATTGTAAGTGCAACATAAAATCCCGAGTCTCATAACCAGAAAAACCCATGGTAACCTGTAAAAGGCAACCCCAACAAACATAAGAACAGAATAACAAAACTACTTAAATCACTTTGACTAAAATATACACTGAGTAGATCTCACAAGGAAACCTGAAAACTGGCAGTGAGTGGAGATGACTAGATACCTTTTTCATGTATATTTTATTGTTTGAATAATATTGTTTTAATAGTCTCAATGCAGGAGAGATTTGGCCCTTTTTGTACTTCTCCCCAGACCTCAAGTGAATTTCACCAGTGGGAAAATGAATGATTGACTCTTTCTGAAATGATTCTTCATCATCAGTCACTGTTCCTTTAAAATTCTGTTACAAAGAGCACCTCATTCCAAAACTTCCAGTCTCCTGTCTCCAGCTTCATTAGAAAGGATCACTGCCTACCTGTGACTTCTGCACTTTTTTACGTCATAACTTACACTTTTGAAATGTTTACAAACCATCTGGCTCATATTTAATTTTAATCAGACCAAATCTGGGAAAATAACTCAGGGGTTTTTTTTTTGTAATTAAATTATTGAGAAGTACAACAGTGACAAAAGATCACATCTTGTAACAGATTTACTAATGCCTTCTTCACACCTAAAGGTAACATTGCAAGTTGCTGCAGTTGCTCAGAGATTTTGGAGGGTGTTTTCAGAAAACCTGAATGTTTTCTTAAACTTTCTTCCATGGAGTTTATGGGAGTTTTTACAGTTGATTTTAAGGAAGGGAAGAAGGCAGATGATGCTGAGATCTTTTATTTTTAATCTCAGACATTATCTCGGTTCTTTCCAAACCAGTCTTCTCTGTGGCTGTTTAAATGACCCGCTTGATTTTTCCAGTGTGAGAAGGTTGCCTGGGTCAGGACTGCACACAAGTTTCACCACTGAATCCAAGAAAAGGATTCCTGATCCTGATTTAACAGAACTGTTGGGACAGTTGGAGAAAATTTGCTAATTGATGACTTATATGTGATTATGGCTTTATAAAAATCTTACAGTTTTCCAAGAGGGACCACAGAATTTGACCAGGCACATGTGTATGCAGAGAAAAGAAAACATGAAGGTCTCACTCTGGTCTTGCAGGTCCTCTGCACACACGTGTGTTAGATCAGACCTGGTGGAAATCCTTAAGCTCTCCCTCTTGCCTCTCCAATTTCATAATAACAGGGGAAAGTCTAAACAGGTGTTGGAAAAAAAAAAAAAAAAAAAAAAGGAAGCTTGTTTTTCTCATCAGGAATGCATTCCTCATTCCTGTTCTAAATGTCTCCCCGTTCAAAACAACATTCCTTCCTGCCAGCAGGGAGAGAGTTAAATCAGAGCAAGAGGTTGTTAGAGGAGCAGAGAGGAAATGTAAGACAATGACACAGATAAGGATATTTTCAGATAGGTGGCTTCAAAGGAGCTGGGATGATAATGGCCGGGTCATCGCTTGGAGAAAAGCTAATGAGCTGGCTCCATCCAGGCTACACTGGGTGCTCTTCCCAAGGCTAAGTGGGGGATCAAAGAAGCCTAAAACCTCAAAGAACTAGAAAAGGGAGGGAGCTCTGGGTGAGCCAAGAGAGGCTTCCCAGAATGTGTCAGTTAGGGAGCTGACAGGCTGGGAAGACTCCCAGACAGAAAGAATGTGCTGCAAGCAGTGAAGCTGTTCCTCCTGAGGGGAACTAATCTGGATTTATGTAAATTATACAGTGTGGAAGTTTATATTAGGAACGTGCATATAAAAGAAAACCATTTTTTTTTTTTTTTTTTTTTGCATTAGCACCTGGGCCTGCAATCTTTATGTCTTCGAATTAGTGAACAAACAATATTTTGCTATCAAGTAAGTGTGGGTTGGAACTTTTTAATTAGCCTTTTAGCAGAACTCCTTCAGTAACTAAGCCCTGGCTGAACATATTGAAGTAATCCCGGTGGTTACCCAGGAACTGTTACCCAGCTACGCCAGGGCGAGCTGCCAACCTGCTGCTTAGGAAACCGAGTACCCTGGGCTTGACACTGCTGTAAGGACACAACCTTGAGCAGGGACAGCATTCAAAAACCCTGGTGAGGCTTTCTCCCAGCAATGGACCCAAGTGGGCCATGAATTTCTAAGCAGATCTTCCATGAATGAGAAACTGTTCCCGGGTAAGGGCTGGGGATAGCCCAGCATCAATGTACGGGTGTGGATCGTTGGGCACATGCACTTTTGTTTGTCCAAGGTGCTTAATGTTTTTCATGGGGACTTTTTTGTCACGTTCCCTGCGTGTTTTGAAGTAACTAAGACATAGGGGAAGGTAAAAGATTTTTGTGAACATCCCCCCAAATGCTAGGGGATGGCAATGGAAGAATCAACACAAACAAGGATGTGAGTATTCAGTGGGCCATTTCGGCAGAGCTTTGTTATTTCACAAATACCTTCAACTAGAAAGAGGCAAGTGGTGCTATTGGAACAGAAAAAAAAAATAATAAAGCTCTGGAGAATTTTTGTCTATCTACAGAGATGAACTGTGGCACTTTGAAGAACTCGGTGTGTTAAACCCCCTCACTTTGTGCTACCAGAATACCTTACAGGGGATGGGCAGAGTTCTTTCCAGTTTAGCACTGACAGCAGCACAGACTAATCTGCAGCCTTATGGTGCCGAAGTGCGATAATGCCCTGACAATACCAGATGAAATCTGCAGCTGCTCTCTCCATGTTCCCTTTCTGAGAATCCAGTACCGTCTGTTGATGCCATCCAGCTCTTGGATGGAGACTTGCCAACACAGCACATGGCTCAAGTGAAAGAAAAGAGCACTGAAGGACATCAAAATGCAGAAAATTACTTTTTAGACTTCGGATGTTATTACTTGCATACTTTTAGAGAATCCAGACTATGACTATTATAATTATACAGCCAATCTGAGATCAGATAAGACAATCATCAGTGATTTAGTCATTATTGGATGATTTTTCAAAAAGCTGTTGTTGAATATACTGAATAATGCCATTATAGAGGTAGCTGTTTTCCTTGGTACAGGACCTTCCTTCCATCGATCACTCTCCCTCACTGGAAGGTTTTGGTGAGTGGCAGTGACTCTGACTTAATGCATCTCTTTTCCAAGTGGGTTGTTCTCTATCATGGAATTGTTTTAGTATTGTTATAAGCTCCCGTAGAGATAACATTTTTAATAGCCTGTTCTATTTTGGCTCCAGAGCCCGTGCCTCAATTCTATTAGAAAATGCTCTGCAGAGTCACCAGGGTATAAGAATCTGATTAGAAAACTTGGGGCACTGTCTTTTTAGAAAGGATCTTTGTGTTATCCATAGCAGAGAAAAATGAACTATCCAGTGAAGTTATAATACACAAAACTAATTCAAATTTTCAATGACTGTTCACTCATTGAAGCAGCTACCCCTAGAGAGAAGAGTTGAGCAGAGTGGTTATAGGTAGTCTCATGATAATATCTTTACATTCCTGCAATGCTTTTCCTGCCAAGATATTTTACAAGTAGGTACAACCCAAGGGTTGTAGAAATAAAAATTATTTTAGCCCAAATAACACTGCTTTCAGTGGGATAACCAGCATTTAATTTTTCCTTCCAATTGCTACTTTCAGACTTTATCATGGACTTGACATTGTTTTTCCTATAGTCACATTTCTGATTGACTGATGACTTCAGCTATAAAGAGACTCAAACTGGATTAAGTCAATTCTTTACTCTGGGAAATAATGCCTATTGTCTTAGTTTCTGACCTTCTATGCTCATTTCTGAGAAAGATGAAATAAAAGGTTTACAATTCTGTATGCTGATCACACCTTCTACATTCTTATGAGGGTCTAATTATAGTTGAATCACCATTGATTTACTAAAAAAAGCCCCAATCTATTGCAATATTGTACTGTCCAAAAAGCATTAAAAATTTAAGCCCCAAATTACAACACTTTTAAGTGCTGGCATGTTGGCCTTCATCACTACATGCACAAGCTGCTGCCTGAGTGAGGCAATGACTGAATAACAACTTGTTTAATAATCTTTTGTCAACTGTAGTATCTCATCTGGAGGGTTATCATAATAAAGACAGTAATTGTTTCTTCAAAGTAGCCATTAGAGAATTCTGTAACCACTACCATTCTAATTAGAGCATTGAAGATTAATTTCAAGAATAGTGTTCCTTTAGAGTTCAGTCACAGGAGACACTCATTTAGAAAGAAATCAAGCTGTTGTCCATGTATATGTAAAGGCTGGTCCCCATTAGATGGGACACTACACACTCTTAATAAAGCAGAATCCTCCAACCAGTAGAGATGAATAAAGTACTGAACTCACTTTTCCAAGGTCATTGCCTGGGAACTGAAGAATTGCTTCCTTCGTGTTGTCTAATGTGCAGTTCACCGAGATCTCCTGCATTTCAGATGTGCATCCTCTGAGGAAAACACTTCTTTATACTCTGAGAGCACAAGGGCTGCAGGGGTTCCTCTGGGAAATAGCCAAGCATGAGGGTGGGTGACAGGCAACTTCTCCAGGGGTACCTGGGATAGACTGATCAAAAACCTGCTTGGCTTAAGGCTGATTTGCACAGGCTCCTGAACAGTTTCCTGATTTTTCTCATGCAGCCCAAGTTTGATTGCAGGGAAAAAAGATATAAATCAGCCTCCTTTTGAAAGCAAAGCAAACCCTGAACTCAGTGGATGTGGACAACTGTGAGATCACAGGGAAAGAGATAAATGGCATCATTTGTTCACTCTGAGAGTTGGGACAGAGTAGTGGCAGTGACAGGACGCGACTGTTCCATTGGGTGTTAATTTCTGTGTGCTGACTTCTTTGTCTGCAACACTTACCAGGACGATAAAACCACTGAGAGACACCAGATGGTGCTGGTGTAGATGCTCTTGCTGCTTTGGATGCCCTGCTGATGTGGCAGTTTGCTTTTGGAGGAATGCTCACGGTCAGCTGTGATGCATTCAGTTTTGGAAGCTGAATACACAGCCAACAATATCTGTACTAATCAGGCACAGAACTCCTCTTAACTGGAGTGATGGCCTAGGAGCCCAAATTAAATTCCTGACTTCAGATTCCAATGAATTGAAGGGAAGCTGGGACCAGTGTTTGGATCTGAAGTTTCCACTGAAAGAGAACTTTGTGCTCAGCCAGAATCCCCTGGCTCTGAACCACCTGCTGTGATTCAGAACAATGTAATATGTCCAGAAACCAAAGTGAATTCCAAAAGCTGCAGAACTTGTTGCCTTCTGCCAGTTGAGCAAGTAGTCTAAATGCTTTCATTGTTTTAGGATTGTGAAGATGTTTTATAAACCTTCCTTTTAAAGTCAACACTCCAAGCATTTGAACCCCCCTGTGGCTGCCCACAAGGTCTGCTGTGCTGCTGTCCCACTGCACAGCACTGGGATGCCACAAATACCATCCTCTGAGAAACAAGTATCTTTATATCAGCAGGTGCACAAGCTGGATACAGGGGGAATCCTCTTCAGGGTGCTGGCAAATGGTGCTTTCTCATGCATGAAGGTGTTCGTGTTGCTACTCACCCTCCAGCACACTGAAAAACATCCCTATTCTTCTTCATAGCTCTTGATTTTCATTTGAAATGCAGAAGACATGCACGTCAGTGGCTACATTAATTTTTCTACATGTGCTGTGCTGATATGCTGGCAGGTCCCCTTGCTGGAATATTAATCCCTTTTTTTTTTTTTTTTTTGATGTGTGAAATTTTACATTTCAATCAAAGGGTCTTATTTTTCATTGCCAAACTCCTCTATGACCAAACTTCTCACAGTGTTCTTTTTGTATTTTACATAAACTTCTACTTTACCTTGTTTCTTACTCTCCCACACTCTTGCAGGCAGCTGCAATTCTAGTACATGCAGTGAGACAATTGATCAGCTGAGGAGGACACTGGCACAAGTATCACATTGTACCTCTCTAGGACTGTTATCTAGGGGCGAGTGAGCTATTTCAGCTGTCTTACTGTCAGTAGGAAAGGAAGAATATCCATAGTTTTTATTTCAACTTCTTCCAATTCTGGAAATGGAAATATCCTCTCTGTGGGAACTCTTTTTTATTTTTTTAAACCATGAAATGAGCCGTAGATCTGGGGAAAAAAAAAAAATCTAAAATTTCAATAGTACTGAAAAAACAACACAATCAGAGCGTTATGTAACTCCTTTCCACTGCCTGATCTCACAGGATAGCAGGAAATAGGAAATATAGTTGAAGATGATTCATCACATGCCCGAAACAGATGTTCCTCAATTTGAAACGTCTCATCTCAGCCAGGCAAATAGAACTGTGGTGGATGTCAGATGCAGTTACATTTGCCTGACGGATACACCACGCTTTGGAATAACATTACTGCTAATGATAGCCTACTGCTGATGGGGAGTTCTTTGTTTTGCTGTTGATGTAGAGCAGCCAGGTCTGCTTGGTGCATCCATTAGCAATAAAGCTTTGTGTGTGTGTGTGTGGTATTGCTAAATTGAATTATAATGCAAAACATAGGCGCCATCCTCACTTCATTTTTCAAGCGTTGCCTGTGCAGCCTCCAAAACAACAGTTAATAGAGCAAGTTACTCCCCTCCATAGATTTAAACCACCTGATTTATTTCCCTTTAGGATAACAACTTCCTGTGGTTGACCTTTGAGCAGAGCTGAAGTTACATCCCCGTGCAACAGGCTGGCCTTTGTGTGTGTCTGCATCCCCATCTGATGCCAATTCGAATTGTACTGGGGCCAGCAGCCCCTGCCGTCTCCCAGAGCTCTAAAGATTTCTTGGTGGGGATGGGAAATGATAAAATGCCAATCTCCACGTGCTCCTTAACAAAATGCTAGAGTGGCTTTGCATGTCTCCTCGACGGGGTTTTGACTGCTGCCCGAAAATAAAAAGCCTTTTTCATTCAGGTGAGGTGCCCATTTGCGTGGCAAGCAACAGAGGGGATGTGAAAGCCTGGCTGCTGGACAGCTGCAGGGATGCTGAGATTCACCAGGACAGCTGGCCAAGCCCAGGGGGAGTTCAAACCCAAGACTGAAGATTTATACTGAAAAATGCTTAATAGGGGGGTTAGGAAGATAAAAGCCAGGAAGTACACAGCTTATCCTTCTTCCCTGCTTGATGGGCGAAGTTTGGGCAACACCTTTTTACCAATTTGCCATGGCTCTTCATATTAACAGATTCTGTAGGAGTACACTTAGCTGAGGTTAGAAAAGTTGCAAACTAGGGAATTTTGGCTTTATTTAGGATTATTTACCTTTCAAGGCATTATTCAGAGGTTTGGGATTTGTTTTGTTTTGAAGTCTGTAGGAATAGTTGCATATCCTCCTGGGAGGTGCCTTTAAAGAATTTCTGCTGTTTGCTGTGGGAGGTAAAAGGGTGGGAAAGCAATTAAAAAAAAAAGAAAAAATTTATCCCATTTTTTAAGAACTTACATATTTAAACATCAAATGTTGACCATTGTCATAAATCAGTCATTCACCGTTGAGGAAAACACATATTTATACTGGCTAGAAGATTGACTTTCACTGTGCACGAGCAGTATGTAGAATAGAAAGGTGACTGACAGCCAGAGAAAATTAAAAAGACACATGTATTGCCAAAGTACTTTCTTTAGCAACAGATAAATGCATTAAGAGTAGCCTAAAGGCACGGGTTGGCTTGCTTTGATTAGACACAGCAATTTGCTGTCTTACACAGGGCTCTAATCACTTGTAGCTGCAAATAGACCGATTTGCTTAACACACTGATGGCAACCACCAGAGTGAGTGCTGAGGGACTGTCAGCTCCCAGTCAGCTCCTGGAAGTCGGGGGAGCTGCCACTCGCAAGCTGCAGCTTCTCTGTGTGCACACCCCACGGGTGCCTTCCAGCCCGGAGTGGAGGAGCTGGAGCAGGACTGGGAGTGTTTGGCTCTCCCTGCGCTTCTCCTGGGGAGACCTGCACGTTCAGCTCCTCAGAACATCTGAAATGAAGGTGACTCGGTGCTCCTGTGGACTTAAAAGCCTCATGAAACACCTCAAACGGGGTTAAATAACAAAGCTGGGGGGGGGGAGGGAAAGGAAAATAAATCCTTCTTTGTTTTTCTAACCACCAAAGGAACTTCAACACATCAAGGGGTAAAATTTGGAAACGGCTGCTTGACAGTTTAACATAAACAATCCCAGTGATGAAAGCACAATATGGGGATAATTATCTGTTCAAATAAATCTGATTGATGCTAATGAACATTTGAACAATCCATTAAGGATCCCGAGTTCTTTTCTGTTCGGTTTTCTTTGGTAAGCAAAAATGACACATCCCAAACTTTTATTAAGTATGCCATTTTCCTCTGTGTCTTCATTTCTCTGTGCTATCAGTAAAAAGGCCAAAATATTTTGTTTCCTTGTTAAAGGGCAGCTATAGGATCTGATTGACGTTTTTGGAAGGTATGCAAAGCATCTTATGTTCTTCTTCCTTCACTAAATTGGATCAGTAACATGAATATTCCTCTTGGGAAAAGAGGCTTCTTAGGAAAATCTCAGACTTATCACCCATATAGGGTTGTTAGATAATATTTTGAGGGCCGTATCCCATTACTCCTGCTTGTCTTGGGCAATATCTACATTTAATATGTTGCTCCCTGGTATTTCACTGTCCTTCACAGAACCTTTGTGTCTTATTTTCTTGTTCTAAGGTACCTAATATTCTCAAAAATTCTTAGAAAAGAATGCCTCCAGCATGCCTGTATCTTTCTGAATGCTAATGAATTTTCTAACGTGTTCTTCACATTAAATAATAAGTTTATTCATTGATAAACACCATTTATTTGTGGAAGTAAAAAAAAAAAATCCTTTCCAGAAAATTATTCAATTAACTCATGTGTCCACTTCAGCCTATTGGTCTGCAGTGAATAAGCAAGGATGTTTTATTTGAATGAATGTTTGTAACTCCTGCCAGTGTAAATCCATTTATCTTCCAGTACTTGGCCATACACTTGAGCAGCCATATATTTAGACTGAGTGAAGCTTTTTTTTTTTTTTTTTTTTTTAAAAAGTGTCCTTTCTGGGAGCAGCAGAATTCAGCACTTCCTTGAATGGTGTGTGACATCTTCTAAGTGAATCCAGAGGAGATTATGGCAGCAAAATCCCCCCTTTGATGCTCAAGAGGTGCAGATAGGACAGTTAGCGGTGACGTTTGTGGTTTTTTTCCCTCTGTTTGAAAAGTTCTCATGAACATGAACCCACAGTCCTTTTGTTTTTTGTTCCCTTCTGCAAAGGGATATATGAAGAACCTTGAAAGTATATCCAACTTCATCCAATTCCCAAAGAGAGAAAGTTAAAAGCTCTTATAGCTCAGCAGATGAGACTTTTGCCTCTGTCTGGTTAAGCCAGGCCAAGGCTCTGGTGGTCTAATGTATTTAGAAATTGGATATAGATTTTTAAGAATTGGATATAGATTTTTAAAAGCAGCTCAGAAGATTTAATTCTTGCCGTCCAGTTGCTCATAAGGAGCTATTTATTACAAAAGAGAGATGAAAGATTTTTTAATTGAACTCTGAATTAATTTCAAAATACATTCTTTTCCTTAGATGAGAAACAGTTTTTGTGTTTGCTGGTTTCACACTTACATCCCAGAAAACTGGCTTTTGTGGAGACTCAGCCAGTGAAACTGCCTGTGCTGTAATGATTTTTGGTTACACAGAAACCTCACTTGCTGTAACAAATAATGAAAGCGTATAATGGAAAAATATTTTCAAGCCATTTCTTTAAAAAGCCAGCCAAAGCTTAATAACAACTTAAAAATCTTCCAAGGTCGGTCTTTGAGATCTGGAAGTGCTTGCTGTAAACAATTTTTCTCAATATCTTGCCCTGGAGATCCAATTTGCTATTATTAAACATACTGAGGTATTCTTGTTAGAACTAGGACTAAAAATAACCTCTCAGCACGCTGTTGCGCTGGTATTTTTAGGTCTAAGTATTTATTCCTCCCACCAATCACTGCTTTGTATTAATTAATTTTCGGTGACAACTTAATTTTATCTTTTTTGTGGCTTGGTTCCAAAGAAATTTTATTTTGACAGGTTTTGGGTGTTCTGTTCTCAATCATTTCAGTATGGAAAACAAAAAAAGGGCCTGCTGTAAAAAGAGCAATACGTTTGTTGATCAGCTGTTCCTCATTTGTCAGCAAAAAAAAAATAAAAAATTCCAAAGTACTGAGGCCAATGTTTTATTAGGAATGTAGACAAGCTCCAAGCACAGTCAGTGGTTTTTATTGTCATTTTATGGCAGCATAAATGACCAGGTGAGACTCAATGTGATCATACCACTGTAAATCCCAGTTTTACTTGGACTGTGTTTGCGTGGTTAAAAGCTAATAACAACATTCATGGGCTTGTTTAATGAATCCACACGAGCCTAATAACTTCTGAGAAAGCCTGTTTGAAAGGGAAAATTGTGGGGGTTTTTTTGTAGGACCCTGAGCATTAACACACCAAACAAACTGTGAGTCCATCCAGGCTGATTTCCAGACTGCTGGAATGAGCAAGTGAAACGCTCAACTCACTCACAACAGGGCAGATCCAACCCTGTGGTTTGAAAAGAGACAAACTACAGGTGTTCCTGGATCCTCATTCCAGTAGCAAAGGATCTAATGCAACATCTGCCTTTAGTTCTGCACAAATCTGACCATGAAGAGCAATCAGGTGCTGTTGGAAGAGGTGTTGTGGTAATGAATGGCAGGTGTTGAAAGGTGTGGAAGGATATTTATTATTATAGTCAGAATAAAACCTCCTCCCATTCACAGTCATTGATCAGCCTAGTCCTGAAATGTGTTGCCATCTTACACTTGCTGATTTAATCCCAAATTTTATTTGTATTTATGTTGTAGTGCTCTCACACATCTGATATTTGCAGTTGCAGTATTCAAGCATTGGGGAATGTAATTATGAGAAAACTGAATGAATAATCAATACTTTAATTATATTGCACTGTAGTATAGTGGGGACCCAGTAAATGGACAGATCTGCACTGTGGTTGAGTAAGAACTGCTCAAATGTAGTAAAAAGCTTGTCCTTATTCTGAAAGGTTTCATGTTAAGGTAGAATTCCAGTATGATAAGAAGTACTGGTCTCTCAATCCACGTAAACATGGCCAATTACTGAAACCCTGCTGCTGTTCCCTGTGCAGTCACTGCTTTGTTTGGGATATTCATGGTGCTATTGGGCTGTCTGGAGTAAAGGCAGCTCCAGATGGGATTTACTGTTGTTCCTTCCTTCCCTTGGGCCGCATTTGGGATGTCCATCTCATGGCAAAGCATTTCCCTCGAAGTTAGTCCCTTTGGGTCCCTTTGTGAATTGTTACAAGCAGAATGTTTTACGTGAGCACTGGAGGCAGTGGGAAGGCACGGAGAAGGCAGGACAAGGGGCCATCCTGAGGGTGCTGGGGAACACCAAGTCCTTTCCTGGTGTCCATGGAACTCACAGAAAGCTTTTCCAAAAAAAAAGGAGAAGGAGAGCATTCTATCAGCAAGTCATGATGCAGTCAGAGGCTGGGGAAAACCTGGGGAGCATTTGCTCTGAAGTGTTGACAGCTGAATGTATTAATAAAGGACGAGACTGAAATGTGTCACAGCCTTCCTCCTCCCATCACTGCTGTGTGGGAGGCTGGAGCACTTTGGGATTTGGTGGCCTGTTTTCTGTGTTCCCTCTAATGCCTGGGAAGAAGAACCCTTTTTTGCTCTTGCCTTTGCCAAGCTCTCAGGGGATCTGACCCCAGCTGCTGGCAGGGACTGCTCACTAGAATGTCTCAAGTGCAGGGGATGAGGTTCCCTCTCTCATTTAAGGTTGTAGAGCCACCTTTAAGTCCTCCCAGGCCCCAGAAGGTATAACCCTCAGTTTTGGGCAGATGGCTCTTGGAAAGTTGCCAGTACTTCTGTCAGTCAGAGGAGGTTGAGGAGAATATACACGAGGGGCAGAGAAGCGCCGGTGATATTATGTGTGTAGTCTTACTCTAGGGCTTGTACTGAGTGAATAAGTCTTCTTCTTCATTCTTTTTTTTTCTTTTTTTCTTTAAATATTCCTCTCTGCAGGGAGCTTTACCCCTAGTCTAGCAGTCTGGGAACAAGAGAAAGAATTTAATAGCTCCTGGCTTCTAATCTCAGGGCAGACAGTGAACTGCATTGTGTCCTCGAGCAAATTATTTAAACTCTTAACATCAAATTCACCTCTATTCATGCTCTCTGCAGCCTCAGTGTCATTATATTGAGAACATAATTTGTTCTAAATTCCCTAATATGTAATCCCAAGATCAGTGTTTGTCTTTCTCCTGAGGATTTTGCAAGGAAAGGTTAATTTTCTGGTTTTGCTAGAAGTCTGTATTTCTAAGTATTACAAATGGGAAAGGACTGCAGATTGTATCCATCCTAAGGCTTTGGGCTTCAGTGTTTCTGGTGGGACCAAGAATGAAAATACAGACATAATTACAGACTTGAAGGGAGAGAGATTCCCTATATCCTGGATGTCCCATATGGAAAGGAAAAGGCCTGCTACCTCAACACAGGCATTTTGTTCTCCATTAATTTCTTGCTCTCATAAGTTTCTTCATTTTCCAGGCTTCAGATGCCTCCTTGAATGTCTCATTCTCCTGAACAAGGTCAATGGTGACAGATCTCATCTCTGGCAGCAAGAGAGGAATTAAGGAGATATCTCCTTCTGGTGAGTTATAAAGCTGCTTTCTCTCCTTGTTTTTAAGCATTTACTTCTTAGTCTGCCCCTGTGATTGAGAGGGACACTTTTCATCTGTTACAAGTCCTCATGCTTTTACAGACCAAGGCTGGTGGACACAGGCCACTCCCCTCCAACACTTGCCCCTACAAGACCACACGATCCTTAAAACAAAAGATACAAATCGTGCTTCCAAGCACAATTATGTGCCTTTAAGATCTGGGATGGAAGTGCTTGAGGCCTCAAAAGGTGCCAGAAACACATTTTTGCTTTATGAATGAGTGTTCATGTCTAAGTCAGGGCTGATGCTTCAGATCTGGAGAAGCAGCAGTTTGCAGAACGTGGTTGCCTGGCTGAGGCACTGCGTGCAAGGACACTGTGCAGTAAGACTTTACACAGTGCTGTGTCTACCCAGGCTTGATTGTTTAAAAAAAGAGTCCAGATCAGTCGTCCTGAACCACAGCAAACAGAGATTCTCCTTAGGATTGTGTTTAAAGCAGCGAGATAAAAACACTGGAGTGTTTGAATAGCAGCTTGTGGTGCTGATGGCTTTTACTAAGTTGTATTTCTTTGGAATAAATTGACAGCAACTTGAGAAATTCTACTGGGACTCCACTTGCATTTCTGAAGTATCACCTAAGCAGCAGCTCAGGCTTTCTTTATTTTCTGCTTTTCCCAGAAGAAAAGTGATAATATCTGCAGCCTGGTTGTTTTTTTTTTTTTGGTGAAGTATCATTTTTTCTCTCATTCATTGCATGCAGTTATTTAAGTCTGCCACCCTATGTTTTGTTTGTAGAGGAATTTAGGACTAACACTTGCTCCTGCTTTTGGGATATTATGAGTTTTCCCAGCTGAAATATTTTAGGATTGTCTCAAAGCTGGGGGGTTTTAATAGTATATTCACTTGCAGGCCAAGGAGCTTGAAAAATGGATAATACCAGAGCCTCCAACTGCTCAAGAGGAATTTTTTCCCCCCTATCCTAGTTCTAGTAGCCTTAAAGATAACATTTTTGACCCTTGTTAACCCCTGTATTTATTTTCTCTTTTTCTAGTTCCTTGATAGAAGATTTAATAATTTCTCCATATTTTAAAACAACTTCTTACTCTTTTGTCCAGATGAATCTGAATATTTTAAAACCGGTTAAGGCCTCGCCAGGACATTTTTTTTTTTTTAATGGGGAGAGCGATGGATTTTTGCAGTGTGAAGTATGAAACCAAACCAAGGCAAGTTATTCACACAACTTGGCTTTCTGAGTTGTAAAAAAACATGTAGGTGGAGTTGCTGGAACGAGCTGAGGGTTGGAAACACCTCCCTAAGATCTTTCCCAGAATTCCCCAATACTACTGTATGTAACTTAGGATGTCTAAGAGAAAGGTCTTATTTTTGAGATACTTTCAGTCTAAGTGGACGAGGTAAATGATGAAATGGGGACATTGAGAGGAAGATGTGATTTCAGGACAATAGGAGAGGAATGAAAGGGCAAGGAGCAAACAGAAAATCTCATTCAGTCGAATCCCATAACATGCTGCAGATGCTGCTGAAATGTGCTGCAGAGGAGGAGGTGCAGCCCTTTATCTCCCCTCTGTGTCACCTACGAGAAACTGTGTGGTTGGGAATGGCGCTCCTGGCCCCTTAGAACAGGTTAAAAATGTGGAAAGGTCATAAGAAAACAACTGGAAAGGGAAGTAAAAGCTTTCTCCTTTGGAAGACGTTGAACAACTGAGGACTAAGACTGAAATTTTCTCTTACCAAGCTTACCCCCCATGTGCTTAGTGTACCTGCTTCTTTTTTTTTTTCAGTTT
Organism: Empidonax traillii; assembly: GCF_003031625.1. Classification (NCBI taxonomy): domain Eukaryota; kingdom Metazoa; phylum Chordata; class Aves; order Passeriformes; family Tyrannidae; genus Empidonax; species Empidonax traillii. The sequence continues at coordinate 471,280 of NW_020955628.1, read as the reverse complement.
TTTACACCTAAATATTAACAACTTCATAGGTCAAGTGCTTCCAGGTGCCAGTGAATTCAACCTCAGGTGAAAGCAACCACACTGCCTCTGTCAGGACAAAAAAATTAATGAAATAACCACCTGAGATATTCAGTTACCTGGAGGATTGTCTCTGATTGTAATCAACAAATGGCAAAAATGTTGCTTTGCTGTTCGTTTGGAGGTTTTTCGTTGTTCCTGTTGTCACAGCCTGGAGGGAAAATCCCCTTTAGTTTCCAAGTATCAAGTGAGAACCCTGAGGGTCCAAGAACTCTCCTCAAAATGTGAACTACAACTTCCCTTTAAGAGGGGGTTTCGCTCCTGTTTTGGGGTACAGGGGGCATTTAAGGAGACGGGTAAGGCAGGTGCAGGGCAAAGGGAGAGAGTGGGTATTGGAGTACTTTTATTCTTCAGATGTCTTTTAAAAAAGGGGAAGAAAGGAGCAGATTGACTCAGCTAAGTTTAGCAGAGTGGCACACTGTTCCTGTGATAGCCAGGGCTGCTGTTTCAGTGCTTACACTGGGAGATCAGGAGCAGAATAATTGCCTCTACGTGTTGAACATCTCTTGGTCTGCCAAGCGGGAAACAGAACCCTCAGAGCATTTATCCCCAAGGGAAGAAATGAATAAAAAACCAACTGCAGTTGGCTCTGTTTCCTTTAGCATTTTGTTTCAGACTCCTTGCTGCACCAGCAAGTGTCACTATGGTCTTTGCTATATAGCAGCAGAGATGAGAATGTGAGTTTTGGAGCAGGAAAGGGGGGGGGAAAACCCCTAATCACGATTAGGAGTGTGGCTCTGCCACTCCTCTAGCTAGAATCGGTGACCCAGAGTTCCAATCTCCCTGTGATTTTGTTGGCAAAGTGACCTGAAATTATTTGTTCAATCTTTCACTCTGGAGACATTTTAATGGTAGGATCATGTGACAAAATCTAATTGTTCTTCTTTCTTGTGGGAATGATTGCTGCTTGTAATAATCATGATGTCATTTTCAGGACAGTTTATTTGCTAAGCCATGTTTTTAAGTTCAGCTTGTCAGATTCTCATATTTGGGAGTGGAAGTTCATTGCTGCTTCTCTAGAGAAGAAAATGAAATATTTATTAATTTAGAAAAAGGAGCGATATGAAATCTGTGACTCTAATTTTATTTCTCCTCTGCTTTTTCAATGTTGTTGAATATTTTGGCACCGTTTCCAATATATTTAATATTACATGGGGGAAGTGTGAAAATGGAAATGCATCGAGGAAATGGAAAAACACCAACATTCCTGTTACTGAAACAAAACTAAATTATTATAACAAATATTATCATGAATATGGAAAGAAAACAAGATTGTGTTTTCTTCTCCAACTGCCTAGCCAAAATTTCATGTTCCACAAAAAGGAAATTCACTGACGCTGAAATGTTAAGCTCTTAAATTTTATCTTCAGGAGACCTATGACTCATTAAAGATACATTTCTTCTTTTCTTACCTAAATAGTTCTTTTTAACCCTTTATACTTAGGTGGTTCAGGTCATCACAAAATGACATCTAAAAGCCTGTTCATTCCTCCACGTGCAGGATTGATGCTTTGGGTGAAGTTCTTGGTGTGCTGGAGCGAAGGGGATCACTCTCCCTGGATTCTCCCCGAGCTGGGATTCCACATTTTATTTCTCAGTCACGTGCCCTGTACCTTTTCCTAAATCCTCCTGAGTGTTTTACAAAGCGTAGGAGGGTTGGCACAAAGGGAGGGAGGGAGGGACATCAGCAGGGATAACACCACAAATCTGGGCTCCTTCCCACATTGGGAATTTCCTCTGCTGAGAGAACTCTCGATGTGAGGGCGTGAGGTTGGGCCTTCAGACTGCCAGCATTTCAGTCAAATGGAGAATGGGGCTGGAACAGCAGGAATGTATCCATTGCTCTGTCTCATTCAGTCCTGCTGCAGCCATGAACTGATGCAATCTTGCCTTTGCTAAGCACACTACAGAGGAACATTGACAACAGGAAGAATGACTGACTTCAGGGAGGAGAATTAGAATTATTTGACCTTTCATAGTGTCTTTTCATCAGCTCTACAGAAAAGAATATCATAGCTCAAAGCTCTTATTCCCTCAGGTTTCTTTCACTTTAATAACATTCCTGCATGGATGTAATAAAAGTCTTTTTTTCTTGGGCTCGTTTTTCTCCCTTTATTTCCACTTGCCATTCTTGACTTCACAGATCACGATCAGGACAATAATAAAAATCTCAGACTATGCTGGAGGAGGCAGGATTTTTGTCTTGGCCATGAAGTTTCCCATTTCCATTGTATTCATTACAATGTACCTCGTAAAGACATCAGATCTGATTTTACAGATTCAGGAGTTCAGCTGGTTAGGTATCTTTGAAGAAACACCTGGAGTAATCCTCTATCTTGCCAAACCCTGCTTGTTACTGCCTAAACTGGCCAGGTTTGCCAGCAGCCAGCCACAAAGTTAGGAAGCTTCTCTCTACTCTAGTCACCAGTTTTTCCTTTATTGGAGGACTTTTTGCTTTGGTTGTGGTATTTTTCCCATCTTCTCAGAACCCTCATGTTACAGCACCGAGAGCCAACTGTTTATTTGTTTGGAAGTCTTTAGATGTTTCAGAGCACAATGGAACAGTCTCCTAAAATCTTGCTTCACGTGTCTGGAGGAAGGGGACAGTTTTGACACATCTGTCTTACACAGGGTAACATCCAGAAGGGGAACATTCCCAGCACTGGGAAAAGCAAAGCTGTTGATGCAGCTGACACTTCCCCCGACTCACACAGTGAGCAAACGCTGCTCAGCAGACAAGAACAAGTGAAAAACCAACCCAATCTCACAGGAGCCTGTGGTGCTTAAATCCTTAATGCTGCTAAACTGTGGTAATAAAGAAACAATGTACTAAAATTAAACAAGTGTTCTGAAGAAATACAGGCATTATAGCATGTCCTCTGGAGTGTAATAGCACGTGGTTTCATAGCTGGAACCCTTTTTACTTACAAATTGATACTTCAGAAGATGTTTTAATCATCTTTCATATATAAAGCAACATTATGCCATGTGGTCCTTAGAAATCTCTGTAATAAACATAATAGCAGCTCATTAAGCCTCAATAAACACTTCTGTATGAGATAAGAGTTATTTCATATTTTAAATAGATAAATGGGCACAGCCTGCCTAAGTGACTTGTGTAAAATAATCCATTGTGTCAGCTGCTTGGTGTGAGTACATGGGGTGGCAAGTCCTCTCTTTGCAAAACTGAGGTTGCTGATGATTTTCATAACAGGAGCAAAGTCTTTTTTTTAACCTCAAGCCCAAGGAGCATCGAGTAAATCTGCTATTTAACTGTCTTGGTTCCCTTTGACTAGTGCTTAGAGGACTGTGTCACAGACAGTAAATTGCTGGGGGAAGAAATATCCACCAAGGTAACAGGTGCCAAATAAAATATATTAGTCAATAAGAAAACTATTAGAAAGCAAGTCCTTTTAATGTGATTTACAGGAGGCTGAAGTTACAAAACAGCAAATGGAAGGAAAGAAAATTACACCATGAGTGGTAAAGAGGACCACTCTTTTTGTGATATATATTGGAAAATAAAGGAAAAACTATAAGTAGGTATTGGCCATGGCCTGTTAACATTCATTCCCAGAGGGAATAGTCCAGAATTTGAAAGGGTAAACACCAGTGAGGCAGGGAGATTTATTTCTTGTGGTCAAGGGCTCAAGTGTAGAGGCCACTTTCTGATCCCCTTCCCCTGATTTCCACTGCTCTCTGCCATCAGAGGGAGTTATCTGGAGTAAATTATTGCTTACTTACTTACACTTACGTGTGTGAGAACGTGGGGATGAAGGAGAGGGAGTGTGATCAATTAATACCCGTCCTGGCCAGGACAAATTAATGATCCTAACAGCTGACTGCTGCTTGAGGGAGCTAAACCTGGCACAACGGGGTCATTTGCTGGAGCACAAGAGCCCTGTTAAGAAAATAGGGGTTCTGTTTGCCCCTGGGCTCCTGGGTGGCCGGGATAATGCCATCAGACCTCAGTTTCCCCACCTGAGGAACAGGAATTCCCTCTGTTGTAGTGAGAATCAATGAAAAAAAAAAAAAAAAAAAGATGTGATGGGTAGGCATCAGTAAAGAAGGAAAACATGATTATTATTTTCAGGACCTGGAATAAATCAAAACACAAAATGCTAATGTTGACCAAAGAGATTTCTGCTGCCGTCAAACAAAGGCTGTTTGCACAATAGCTTAGAAGCAGGAAACCTCCCAGAGGTGATGCTGATAAAGCATGTGCTTAAGTAGCATGTTAGTTTAGCTTCTGGTCTTGTGGATCTCAGTCCCCTCATAAATTCACACTCCCAAAAGAGAAAAAAGAAACGAGAAGGCTGCTTTGAAAAAAAATTTGTCTAAATGATGTTATATGTTTATGTGTGGAGGCTGGGGGGTGGCAGGTGAGGAGGAAGGCAAAAGCCTTGTCAGATTTAAAGAGCCCACTTTGTACTCTGGGACAGGCAATTCAGTCCCTGCATTTTGAATTAGTGCCACGCTGCTCGAATAAGCAGATAGCGTGGTTTGCTGCAAAGGCAGGCAGCCCAAAATCTGTAATCTGTAGGTTGAGCTGCTGGCCCATGTTACGTGCTGTGTCATTTAGTGGCGTAGCAGAACAACGCTGGAGCTACAGCTTTGTAATTAAGTGGTTATTTTACCCATATCTGCATCACAGCACCTGTATATCATTACATGGCTGATATTCTGCATTCTGACGGCTTGAATTTATAGGGGAGTATTTCAGAGCCAGGGTGGTTGGTGGTATATTAGAGGTTTGGAGATAAAAATCGTCGTCGTGCGTGTTTCCCTTAAAATCTGCTAAACCTTCTCAGTTTGCCTTCGAGAAGAGCTGTCACCTGGCACAGTGACAGACACACACAGAAAATAATTATAATAAATAAGATATTTCCTCTTGAAATATACGGTGTTTTCTCTCCTGGCTGCTGCCTTAGCTGAGTTTCACCACGTTCTTCACGAGCCAGTGGGGCTTGGAAGGAACGTGGAAGAGTTGCCTCAACTGCTGAGCAGAGAGGAGGCTCCAAGAGCCAAAATCTGCTGCCAAGCTTAAGTCAAACAGTTCTAGGGTGACAAAGTGCCAGCTCCTGTGGTCCAGCAGGGATTGCCCACATGGGATGGAGGAGAAGCTGCCACCTGAGCTGAGTGTGGGGGGAAAACAGGGGGCCTGGAAAACAGGGTGACAGTGGCAGGTGGCTGGATTTTTGTGGTTCTGTGGAACTGCATCACGCTCTGATCAAGAGGAATTCAGGACAGCAGTTGTGTCTGTCAGAGTTCTGGTTTTCTTTGTAGGATCAAGTAGTGGAGGAAGAAGAGAAAGTAGAAGGCAAATAATTCTAGGGATAAAATATGGAGTGGGAAAGTCATCAGTGTTCGACGCTGCAATTCTGTCCTAATACCTCCCTCTCCTTAATGTCTGGTTCTGCATGACTGGGAACCTTCCTTTGGAGGTACTCAGGGTTCTTAGTTCTCACTGGAGGTGAAAGCCTGTCCCAGAAAACTGTTTGCTTCATTCCTGGATCAGGGACTCCAGACACCAAGGTCTTAAAAGATCCATATCATCTTATTAGAAATCATCCATCAGCCTTCTCATTGCCCAGTCTGACACAAACCTTGTGGATGTCACAGAATCACAGAATGTTCTGAGCTGGAAGGGCCCCACAAGGATCCCATCATTGCCAGCAGAGCAGCATTAGGTGGTTTACACCTGAAGATACGGCAGGATCCCAGGAAGTAGGAAGGTGCAAGTGGTTATGTGCTGCTTTGAGCAGTTAATCCAAACCCTATGTTGATGTAGAGGTGCAAGAGAGCTCTGGAAGGAACTAGAACTCCATGGCAAAAATTGGTCTTTAACTGCCCCGTGTCGCACCGTGAAAAATCCAGCCTTGCAGCCAAACTGGATCCAGTTCAAGGGTAGTTTAACTGAGCCAGCTCTCTGCTGGTGCTGGCTGAGAAAACTGTAGAAGTATTATCTGTGTAGGCAGTATAACAAGAACAAAGAAAAATAAAAATTGCATTTGCAAGCTGTGATAGCCTCAGTGGTGCAGGACAACACTGCCCTACGGCAAAAGCCCATCAAAACCCAGTGCGACAGCATTGCCTCAGAGTGATTAACTTCCAAAATAAAGGAAGATCCTTCTGAGTGTGCCAAAGCACATTGTTTGGAGGGAACTGAAGGGATCGATTTGTCCCCTCTGAAAACTTTCTCGTCGCGTGGGGAAGAAAAATTGACCGTGGATGGTTTGGAGTTCACCGTGGCTTTAGTTGAAGGTGGGCTGGATCTTAACAGCTGCATTCCCACTTCTGGAAGAGCAAAACTGGTTTTTAAGGAAGGTATTGCTGTACTAGAGGTGCACAGCTGGGGTTGGGAGCTGTAAACACTGCAGGCTGTAGATTCTGGGTTTTATTCCATGTCTTCTGCTGATTCCCAGGCTTGGTTGCCATTCCCAAGATATTTCTGTTGAAAGCCAAAAGCGTTCTACACTGCCTTATGAGAACATTATGAGACTCAAACAGTGTTCATGAACATGTTGTGAGGATTATCTATGTTTTAAAATTCCATTAGAAAAAAAAAATCTACATGTGAATTGCTAAGTAATATAAATCCGTTTAACTGAATTGTAGACTAATGTGATATATTTAGCATTTACAATGTTCTTCAATAGGAAAATACATAAAATATTTTTAAGCCGTATTTATTTATGAGTTCCATCTGTGTAAGAAATATTGGGTACAGTTTATTTATACTTCTGATTAAATTGAGATGTATGATTTTGAAAGGAATTAAAAATTTCAGGCAAGTGTCCCAAACCTTTGGGAATTCCTAACATAAATTCATGAATAAAGATGACAAGGAATTAAGCAGGTTATCCAGATTAGGCTTTGTCATACAAAGCCATTTCATTAATATAAAAGCTTCTTTCAACCCTAAAATGATTTCCTAACCTGTTTGCATGGTGAGCTGCTGATTCTTTTCTCAGTTAGTCTGGTTTAGCCATGTCATCACATGCTGGAAGAGCCTGGGTGGAAGGCAGGTCACTTGAACTCCAAATGTTTGAGATGCAGGAGCGTTAATAACGTAACTCCTGCAGTGTTACACACAAAACTGCAACGTTTCGTGGTGCTCTCCCTCCCTCCCTCCCTGCCCACTGACCTGTCCTGTGCACTGCAGACACTGCTGAGCTTCCCGTTGGAGTTCACATCTGGCTGGAGAGGGAGGCACTTGAATTCCATCTGAATTGGCACCACTGGATGGGTATTTTCCAGTCTCCAGAGGACAGTGAGGTACCCAAGTGCTCTCCAGGAGGGCAGACACCACAGGCATCCTACTGTAATTCCCATTTACAGAGCAGAGTACGTGATTTAAGGGAGTCTGTAGAGCACACTGAGGTGCTAAGAATGACAGTAGTTGTTGTCACTGATTGAAAATTTCTGTTGTTTGGCTTTTAAGTTGTTCTTTTTGCAGCAATTTTGCATTCTGTATTACTACAAAATAGTGCAAAACAAATGTGCAATCAATCCAAGCACGTGAAATCAGCTTTCAAACCATCTGGGAACAGGGATCAGTAGTTCTGACCCAGTGACCTCTGAGTTAAAGGCAGGTTGTTCTGTCCCGCAGAAACAACCCCTCCCACCTCCCGATTCCACCCCAAAAATGATGCAGCCTCAAAGCTCAGGGAGTGGGTCTCTTCCATTCTGGTTTTGTAGCAGCCCTGTCTGACCGTGCTGGAAGGTTCTTAACCCAGCTGCTCCAGAGGTGACAGCATTTTACAGTGACATTTATAAAAGCCTTTCTAAAATTACCGCTTGGTGCATCTACAGTACATAACAACTGCAGAAAATTCTGACAACCACTTAGCAGGGATCATGCAGGACTACCAGAAATCAGATTCCATTGCCATCTGTTCTCTACACAAAAGGAACTGGGATGACTAAGGTGAATACTGCACTGTGCTTGGAGCAACAGTTTAAAGGGTTGTCTTAACAGGTGTCTGAGAAGTTCCCCAGAGCTGTTAGGAGCTGATATTGCAATCAGTGGTAAATGTTTTCACTCTTACTACATACTGCCTTTATGGTAGATTGGGTCCCAACATTAATAAAACATGGTATCTAAGTGCAAGAATTAATTCAGTGCAAAAGCTGTTTGAAGATGGCAATTAGTAACACTTATCTGAAGAGATTCAACTCAATTTCCTATTGATAGGGTGCTGCCAGGAGTTCCCAGTCAATAATGTAAGGGATTTGGGGATTATAACAAAGGGCACAGTGCTTAACAAACACCAGCACGGCCGTGGGGTTTGTGACAATCTGTGTCTGTGGACTCTGTCCTGTGAGCTGTGACATCCAGTTTGTGCACAACCAGGGGCAGAGCAGCCTGTGCTGCTGCAGAGATCAGAGAGGGCTCAGCTGGGGAGGACAGGCTTGGTTCAGATCACCCACAAACGACCTCAAGCTCCCAGTGCACCTCAGTTGGTTAAAGAGCTGGACAACGCTGGGCGCTCAAACTGAACATGGAGCAGATGTTGCCATTCTCATTCCATGTCTGCAGCGTGGTGGTTTCCAGGCATCCAAAAACCAGGAAAACAGAACCACCCTGCTCCAAAGTGTACTTGGAATTTCATACCCCTAGCCTTCAGCTGAAGATTCGAAGCAATTTAATTAACAGGCCTGGGTCTAACATGCAGTACAATGAGAGGTGCAGTGATGTCCTGAAGTCCAACAGATATTATTATAAATATTCCAAAGAGGTAATCTGTTGCCTGATCTCAATATTTTCCTTTCAGAGGAAGTTTCCCACCGTGAATAGGAGCAGTAAAACTTTGCTGAAGCCAGAAGGTTCTTGGGATCAGGTTTTCCTCGTTGTTAATGGATATTTGTAGCACTTCGGTTTCTTGTTTATAACCAAAATTTCAGGTTTTTAAAAAAGCCTGGCAGGCACAAGGGTAGTGATTCTGAAATGCAAATAACAGAGCAAAAAAATTCTGTTTTTTCTGGCAAGAACAGACAAAAGAGAAAATCCAAAAATCCTTTCGTGAGCCACGGTTCTCAGTTGCCTGTAAATTAAAAAAAGTCAGAGAATTTCTATCTTATGTGTTATTACACTGAAATAGGAGTAACACTGGGACATGAAGAGTGCCTAAGAGAGGCCAAAGTCTTATTTTTTCCAAGAGGAAGGTTGGTTCCTTGTTAGAGGCCATATATAACTCTAGTTTAAGGCTTGGCTCTGCAACAGATTTCCTAAATTACTGTGGGCAATTCAGCTAATTCTCTAAGCATGAACTGCCCATCAGTAGAATCAGGATGATTGCATTTCTGCATTTTAACAGTGGGTTATGAGAATAATTATGCTAAAATTGGAAATGCAAGTATTCCTAGACAGATAACTATAATAATCTACCACAGCTGAGGTGCCTTGGAGGTCATACAGTCCAACCCCAAAAGAGTTGGTAGGGACAGGTCTGCAGGAAGAACAAGTCCTTAGGAAAGGTGGCAAAATTCTGGAATAATATCTATAATTTGGGCAAAATTCGAGACATGATCCCTTTTGGCTTTGCTTCTCTGGATTTAAGTCTCTTTGCAGAATCTTTTTAAAAATTCTATTCTGTCCCAGATGTCAGGGCACTGAGTGCACCAATACAGGTCTTAATGGCCCTGACCAGCCTCACCTGGAATCACTTTCCTATGCTGCAGTAAGGCAGCTGTTATCTAATGTGACATTAGGAGTGTTCCAGAGGTGCTCAGTGATGTATGTGCATGTGATGTATGTGCATAACTCCATTAGCACTAATGAGAGTTAATGGCTATAGCCCACTAGAAGAGAAGAGGCTATTTCTCTAAGTGTCAGAGACTAATAAAAATGACATTTCAGTTTGGATGGCCAACCTTCAATTTAGGCAGCAAGTGCTTTAGATGAATTTTTGACAGCTACAGTGCCATAATTAACTTGAGGCTCGAATGGAATTGTTTATTCTGTTTCAATTGCTTATTCACATGATTTAAGACCTCCCTTCCCTTCTGTGACTTTAGGGGGAACACATTCCCTTGCATTTAGAGGATTTGTTTTGTTTTGCAAAACTCTGTATTACAGAGTCACATATGTCTCAGCTCAAAGGCTTGATTCTCTTCTGTGCATATACACCGACATATTTACCCAGCTAGAGTGGGTTGGGTTGGAAGGGACCTTAAAGATCATCTTGTTCTACCCCCTGCCGTGGGCAGGAACACCTTCCACTCTCCCAGGTTGCTCCAAGCCCTGTCCAGCCTGGCCTTGGACACTTCCAGGGATGGGGCAGCCACAGCTTCTCTGGGCAACCTGTGCCAGGGCCTCCCCACCCTCCCAGGGAAGAATTTCTTCCCAATATCCCATCTAACCCTGCACTCTTGAAAGCCACTCTGTGGCATACTGAAATCCTGAGTCCCCATGAATGCATCCTGCCTGAACTCTGATTGCAAGGCCAGGTTGTTGATGTTCCTTGCATCCTAGAACCCTCATGAAATACCTCACAACCTTCTCTGTCTGCATGCCTGGCTCTCCTTTCAAAAGAGTCCAGGGCAAGGTAGTGCACATCTGGAACTCAGAGTTTTGTATAATCCAGCTGATTAACTGATTTAGTCCTTGAGAGTTTTCCACTGAAACATTTGTCTGGTACTTTATCCTTTTTTTTTTTTTTCCTGAGAAATTCTCTTAAAGGATATTGCCTCATCAGAAAAGAGAAATGGAGATTTATTAACAACTGAAGAAGATTGTACACATCCTGTCAATTTGCCTTAATGTTTCTCTGCCTTTTGCTGGTTTTGTTTACCTAACAGACTTCTGTGAGATGCCAGCCCTCACAGGTCACACATTTGTACCAGCCATGCAGCTAATGAGAGCATTTGGGGTGTGATTGTATTGGATCACAGCTGCCATTCAGACTGCAGAAATATCATTTGACAAACTTGATGTGTGGCCTGGAGTAGCTAGTAAAATATTGTGGTGTGCTTTATGGATTTGATTGTTTCAGCATTCATGACAGTAATTTTCAATCACTTTGATTATGATAATTTTCGCACTCATGACACTAATTTTTCACAGCATCCTCAGTAAAACGTGCCAGGGTAGTGATTCTAAGGTTCTAAATGTGGCCATTTCTACAAGAGGGAACAACTCTTGGGAAAACAGTTGTGCTGTTGTGATTCCCCTCAGGAATGTGGACAGCCCACGGACTTGAGGGTTACCTGGGGGGAATAGTTGTTGAGATCTTGGTTCTTTGTGCTCAGCTGTGAGTGTGTCCCTGCTCCTCATTGCCTGTTCGTGCTGAGCAGTGCTGTGGTATGGGGATCGTTCCACTGAGGATCAGCAGTGCCCCTCGAGGAGAATGAAACCTGTGGTGGCAGAGTAATCAGGCCAGCAGAAATTAGTCAATCAGCATCACAATATACCTGGAAAACTACCCTTATTGCACAGTTCTCTCTCTATTAGACATTTCTGTTTTGTTGTTTTGGGTTTTTTTGTTTTTTGTTTTTTTTTTTTTTAAATGCAGAATGCTCTTGGTTGAGGAGACAGCTTGTAGCTGTTAGTTTGCTGGAGATGCTGACGTGGATGAACGGCTGACTCTGAGCTGGTGGTCGTGAATTTGATAGTTACATATGGAGATTTGTGCTCAGTTAACTTTTACATCCTCGTTGGGAATGACTGGGGATGTTTCACTCTGGGGTTATATATGAAGATTTTAATCTGTGTCATAAATTCACCATCATGATGCAGCTACTGGAGTAAGTGCAGAAGAGAGAAGGCAGGGTGGAATGAGAGAGAACAAGCTCAAGAGTTGCCTGTGTGGTGCTTGCAGCTCCTACTTCTGTTCTCAGCTGATGTCCATTCCAGTGACTGTGATAGGGGATAAAGCATTTCTCAGAGCAATAAAGCAGATATAATCTAATCCTTAAAAGTTTTCTCATGTCTGATTTTCAATTATGATCCCAGATGTCTCAGGCTAGTGCAGTGGTTGGTGTAAATCAGTGTAGCTCTGTTAATTACCAAATGGAATTTTAGTTTAACTTAGCACCACACTCCGTACAAAGGGGTGAATCCAGCTGTGAGATAAGTCAAATTCTACCATACAATAGGGATGCTCTTTCTCCAGTCCAAGTAAAAAATAAAAATTAAAAAAACCCCTAATATTCAGCAGTAGCTGAACACGATGGCATGGATTGTGAAGACATTGTGCCTTCCATTAGTCTGTGTTAATATGTATGCAGAAATCAATCAACTTAAACATGATTTACTGTTGTTTTTAGAAAAAGCAGTTAAAGGTCTCCTTTCTTCTGGTAAGTAATGTAAATGAGCAGAATATTAAATCCTACACTATATCCATTAGGAAATCAAGCAGTTAAACAAGTATGAGTGGTTTAATTCTCCGAGGAGTTTAAAAGCTTTTCCATTATGTTATTAACTACACATTAGCAAAGAATAATACTTAATGAAAAAAGCCTTCCATGCCCCAAAATACACAAAGCCGTGTAACAGAAAAGTGTTGGCAAGGCTTCCAAACATTATTGAGCGAGAGCTGCATTGCAAAATTAATACAGGACCTGATTAATGAAACACTCAAAAGGTACGAGATCTTTTATGTATGCCATGAGGTCAGCAAGGGAGAAGGGATCGCTAATTGTGATCAAATCATGCCAGGCAACTTCAGGAATGCTCTGTGTGTGTGAGTGGTGTGTTGGGTGGGGTTTTTTGTTGTTTGGGGTTTTTTTGTTTGTGGACTTGTTTTGTTTTGGTTTTATTTTTTTCCCGACAATCTCCTGATGAAAGATTTTGTGCTCCTACAAGTGACACAAACATCACCACGGAGTCTTTCTGCACCTCATTCACCAGTCTTAATCCTCCATGGTACATCCTCTCCCTCCACTTTTCCCCTCCACCTACTTCCCACTCTAATTGCTGACAAACTAGTGCTTCATATAAAAACCACCATCCCTGTACAGAAATGTCAAATGTACTCCCAGACATGGGCTATTTATTTATTTTTTTTTCTTGCAGAATTAGGGCATGAAAAAGGATAATGAATGTTAAGCAAAGTTAAAAACAGATTTAGAGAGAATTAAAAGACAGAAATGTAAGATTAGGTTGAACTCACACTTAGGGGGATTAAGAGACTTTCATTTGTCCTTTGATCTCATTTGTGTTGCTGTAAAGATCTTTAGGGTCAGTGCTGAGGAGGATTATCACTGCTCCGAATTAGTGTTCGGATTTGCAGTCATGGATTACATGCAGGAAAAAATGGCCCACCGTGGAAATTGCAAGGATACCTTACTCATTCCAGCCTCCCATTTTAAACTGGGGCTACTGCAAATCCCAGCAAATGCTCTCCACTTGATTAGCCCGAGAGAGAGAGAAAGCCACCACCCTGTGTGAACAGAGGGAATTGTTTCCTGCTTGGCTGATGTGATGGGTGAAAGTCAGAAGTTTCCTGGTCTCCCTGCACTTGGATAGAGTGCAATGCAAGGTTTATGGTGGAGGAGGGAAATTGCTGGATAAGTGCACCCAGGGTGCCCTGGTTCCCTCGTGAGAGGTGGAAGAACTTCAGGCTGTTTCTCACGGGCCAGAAGCTGAGAGAGGGCTCTGTCCTGACCTGTGAGCAGCCAAAATGGACTCACTTGGAAGAGCTTCCCATCTGAACCAGCTTTGATGGCCACAGGCTGCTGGAGAGATATCCCATCATTTATAGAAGTGACTTCTAGGCACACAAGACAACTGAGGACAGATAGAAGTCACCTTTTTCAATCTTCTTCTACCTCTATGATGATTTTTTCTTGAAGACATTCTGCCAAAAGTTGCCTTATCTTTTCACTTGAATGTATGCAATACATAGTACTAATTATGTGGCCTTTGCCTCCTTTTTATGATTGTATTCCCACATACTCCCACCTTTTTTTTTTTTTTTTTAATAATAGCTCAGAAAACCATGTGATGTTATCAAACCACTGAGCAGGCTTATTTAATGCTATACATTTCACATTTTGAGGCCGTGGAGCCATAAATTTAAATCCCTGGCAGGACCAACTTGCCCTTCATCTTTCAGAGGTAGAGAAATTGAATTCCATGCAGTTTAGTGAGCAAGTCATTTGGATGAGACCTTATTAAGGTAAGGTCCTGCTGGTTTTGTGTAGATATTACAGATTCCATAACACTTCCCGTCAAGGTGGAGGTGAGCCCTCAGCCAAATATTCACTCCTTGTCACACAGTGCCATGTCAAATGGCTACTCTCCTCTCCCCCTAAAGGTGGTGTAATTTATAATGCCTGAATAATGATGTGGGTTTCTTTTAGAGGAAAGCTCCTCTAACTCTCTCATCCCTGCAAAGGCCTGCTGACCTGCCTAATTTTACACGTGGCCAACACTCCCAAAGTGAGGAGTCTCACCAATATCTGGATGAAAAACTCGTGTTCTCTCTGAAACACTGCAAGGAATTAAAATTGGGAGCAGCTGTGGCTGCAGTACCAACACTGAACTAAACTGCAGTAAAATGTGCACTGACTGGAGGAAAACTGCATGGGAGTGTTCCTGTGATTCTGTAAATACAGGGGAAAACAGCAGGAGCTAAAATGGATAACTGAAAACAAAGGTGAGATCAGATTGACAGGCTGAGTGCTTGAAACTGGGAGCAGCCACACTCAGTGGGGATTACTGGACAAGGTTTGTGTTTCTGGTGGCAGGATCAGGGTGACTCAGTACAGTGTAGCCTAACAGAATTAAGACTTTTTAATTCATTGTTGTTTTTCTTTTTTTTTTTTTTTTTTTAAAGAAGGGGGTGGGATAGACCATATAAAAAAAAAATAGACACTTATATCTAAAATGGTCAGATAATACCTGTGATGGGAACACAAACCAACCCCAGAGCGTTGCTTTATCCACAGAAGAGCTGAAATAGGATATTCTCTGAATAGCTGGGTGGGGCTTTGATGCCCGTTCTTTGAATTAAGCAGGTGTAATGTCTGCTGATCGTAATAACAACAACTGGAATAAAACACACAAATCTGATGTCCTCTGTTTTTAATGCAAGCGAAGCTGTATTTCATATATGAGTCACAAAGGGACAGAGAGGACTAAAATTGGGAGGTTTTGCAGCAAGCAATCAATTTTTGTTCTTTGAGCGTGTTTATTAAAATGTATACTTATTTTTAAATATGCCATTAGAAGTTTTATAAAATAAACTATACCCTACAGAGACCAGTGCTTTAGTATGTGCTCACAGTTAATGTCATGGAAGTCAATATTTTGTCACAAGGACACAGTAAATGCAGTGGATTTCTCAAACATTCCCAGAGGGATGATGGTGCAGGGAGATAATTATTCTCTGCCCTTCCTTCCCCATTGTTTCTAGGAGGTTATATTTGCACTCAGTGACAGTCCCAGGCATAGGTTGATTCAGGTGAGCTTTTATCCTGTACATCTGGATCCAAACTCTCCATGCAGTTTAGAGATTGGTGGGGGGTTTGTGTGTTTTTTTATTCCTTTACAGGCCAGATCACACTGTAGCTGAGCTACTGTCACTGAAATCCCTGAATCCCTTTCCCTCTGTAAGGAATACCCCTGAGAGTTATCCATGGTGAGATCAGTCTGCTTTCTCATTCTTCCAGGTAATTCTGAAAATCCATGTTTTCTTTAGGAAAAGATTCTGGCTGAAATAAATTAAAATTCCCGCCTCATCCCTGTGCTATTTAAAAATAATGTTGACTTAAAAGCAGCGACTGATTGAATCCTACTGGATTTTCTAGGCAATCAGCCTTAAACTTTGTGGTGACCTCTTCCCAACCCCCCATTAACGCAAGGACAAGCAGTGAGTGTGCAAGTCAGTCACTGCCTCTTAACAGCTCTCTGCCTAATAATGATGGCAGTCTATAAAATTCATATCACAAGGAAATGCACAGTACAGATAGGCATAATCCAGCTTTGAAAGGAGCTGGAAAGTTTCCAGATAACATGGAATTTTTGTGGACACCAACTTTGTCAGGTTAATATTTTGAAGTCTCTCAGGGAGTCAGGGGCTAATTAGACAATGTGCTGAGAAAATGCTGATCCCCTGTCTTGGCGTTCTCTGACCCCCATCTCTTGCTGAATTACTCAAAGCATTAAAGAGCTGATAGGCTGACATGTGATTTCTTCTTTTCTTCAAACATTTAAATTAAGGAGAAGTACATGGACAATTAATTTGCCTCTATACCCTTCTGTCTGGGTCCTTACTGGAGACCGCAGGTTTCAGCTTTCTGCTTCAAGGTCCCTCCCTGCCGTCCTACAAGAATATAGCTACGAGTTGAAACACTGACAATGCCAGAACTGCTGCAAAATGTGAATTTAAGGGCGGTGGCAGGGTGTGAACTGCAAGCCTTCTGAATGTTGTAGACCTTCAGATGTGCTCAGGGGTTGGCCGATACCAGCTCAGCTGTCAGCACAACGTGAATTGGATCTATTTGTGTTTTCTTTCCTGTTGAATTGAAGGAGTAGCTTGTATCTGTTACCTTGCAGTTGTCCATTATATATATATATATATATGTATTTAGAAGGGTAAAATGGATTGAAAAAAATACTAAAGCAATTCAGAGGACAAATGTAATGTTCTTGGTCTTTATAAACAGAGGTCACAGACTATCAAAGTCAGGGAAAAAATGCCTCATGGTAACATCCTATACTTGCATTGCAGGGCAGTATAGTACAAGCTTTCTTTGATCTTACCAGCATCAAGTGCCATTATATTTCCATTTTGTGTTTCAAGACCAGCCTTTCATAACAAACCAAAGCAGGAAAGAACTGTTTATTCCTAACTCCAGCCTGCTCAGGGACTTCTTCAGCTAACTTCTGCAATTACCACATGTTGATACGCTGCTGCTTCTGAGTCAGTTTTGGGGGATGACCTGGAATCTCAGCCTCAAGATGCATCATTTTACTGTTTATCTTCTGTTTGTTAAAATAGAAAATAAATCAGGCAGGTGAAAGGACAGCTGAGAAACAGATCAGGAGCCGGGAGTTGCCGACCTTTTTATTTTGGTGTCTTTAGGTGCTGCAAAGCAAATGGAACTGTGGGGGAGTGGAGAATCAGACAGTGGCCCATCTAATCCATTATCCATGGTCCATCTGTCCTTTATTCTGAGGAAGACACAAGAAGTGTTTCCCATGGAATCTGTTGATTGCAGTGACCGTGTGTGTGTTCTCACATCCCCCCTCTGTTCACGTGTTCGATGCCTCTTTGCTCCCTCTTACCACTGTTTGCTATAAAACACAGTTATAAAAGAACAATTCCACTCACAAGACCTGTAAGCTGCAGTCATAATTCAAACTCTCCCTGCTAAGGAAGATGAAGTACTTTCCTTTTTCATAAAAATTTGCAACGGTTTTTGCTTTTTTGTCAAGTGCCTCTTTTTGTCATGAAATACCTATAATTGCTACTTGCTCTTGTTGCTGGATTGTTTTTCTTTTCTGATAGGAACAGCAGAAACTTTAATTGGTTTCACCTTCTGGAGGGAGTGACACTTTTCATCCTCCTTTAAGAGATGTATTTGTCAATTAAACAATTTTGAATATTTTTTTCGGGAAGCAGCTCCCAGCTGCTGTTTATTGTGCAAATGCAGCAAGTTATCTTAGGCACTAAAGTGCCAGGTTATTCCTTTCTTTTATTTTTCATTCTGTATTCAAAGAAACTCAGATCTGTGTAGGAGCTGTAAGTCTGCCCGTGTGAAAATGGGCTGGATATTTTTGGAGGGTCAGATCGTCCCATTCCGTGTGCGTTTTCATAAAGAAATAGAAAGGTGTAAGAAACCTTGTCTGTGTGTTCTGCCTGGGTCAGATTGTAAGTGTTTGCAGGTTAGCATGATCCTCTCTTCTCTTCCTGGATGTCCCTGAACCAGCCAAAGTGCGGTAAACAGGGAAGAATTCAGCTCTCCCTGCTCACAGGCAAGTAAGTAGTTGTTCCAACTTGTATTTCTGATGCCTTCAAGTGGAGCTCTTCTGTTCTCAGTAGAAAAAATATGCAAAGAGTTCTCAATTTTGCCCTTGTTTCCACTTTGCTAGAGAGGCCTTCTTCTGTTAATAAACATGGCTGTCCTTGACTTTATGATCACTCGACACTCTCGAATTTGGACCATGCACTTCCAAATACTCGAAAAGAGACTCTCAAAGAAGCCTCATTAAAATGAGGATGAGGCCAATGGCCTGGAAAGACAGATAAAAATGTATCCAATTAATAATCCAAACAGTGCTGGTTTTATGGTTTAGCTGCAGTTTATCATGGGAATGTCTCCTGTTCAGCACTGCATTTATCTACATTAATAACACTGTCTACTGCAAGCTAACATTGCCTCTTGGTTCCAGATTGTGCATCTCTATGTTTTGATCAAAAGCACAGAATATTGGATCCTATTCTATTTCAGCTGTTCCATCTCTCATGCTCCTTGTTTCCTTTTCCTCACACAAGTTGTGCACATCCATCTAAAAGTGAAATTGTCTCATACCACAAATAAAATTATAAGTCCCTGAGGGTTTCAGCTTCTGTTGCACAGGCAATTGTTCACCCTTTCCAGTTCGTGAGCAATCATCATTTCACACGGAACTCGAGTCAGATTTCCTAAACAGGGAAAAAAAAAAAAAATAAAAGGAGCTTGATGACAGAATGTGTTTTCCTGTAAATCACACAGATGGAGCAAGACACAGCGATTGCAATGCAGGGCTGACACTCTCTTACACTGTACAGTCATCTAATATTGGTTGCCATAAACACTATAAATCAGTGCATGGTGTAACTGTGCAGCGCAGTTTAAAACACCCGACTCTGAACCTGATGCAAGATGCCAGCAATAAAACATTTCTCTCTACCTCAGTCACTTGTTTACAGCTTGTTTGCTGGCTTTCTAAACTTCCCAGTGGTTCACACTTGACACCAATTGCTATGGTAAAGGGAGCACAGATGAGGCAAACAGACTTCCCAGCCGTGGAACTTGGGCAAAGAGCTGCTGGCAGGCTGTGACTGAAGCAGATTGTTTTGGCTTCTTAAGTTATTTTCAATATAATTTTTATTTTTGCCTTTGCATCCTAGAGATAATTTAAGAGAGTTAGTGTTCGGACGCCTGGCATTAGAAATTCACGTGACTTGAAGCTGAAATCCCAGGCCACTCATGGTTTCTCTGTCATTTTGGAGAGACTGTGCAAAACAGTGGAAACTCCCAGGAGCTTGTTCCCTGCTGCACTGAATCACTATCAGGTCTTACCCTCAATTCACTGGGTTTAGGATCAGGCCCCAAACCCACAGTTTAGGTCTGCATTGCCTGTAATTACAGAACACACGTCAGTTGATAAAATGGCAGATTGGGCATGTGAAGCACAATAATCTCCTTTTAAAAATTTCTCTCCCTTTTTGTTGTCCCTCATCACAGATCAGCAGCAACTGCTAAGTAATGGTGGTGTTTTTTTTTTTTTTTGTGGGCTGTTGTTGTGTTTTGTCAGCAGTTATTTTTCAAGTGTTCTTTTAAAAAAATATACTGTTTTCCAAGTCTCTTTTTTCCTAAAGCTGGACAAAGTTCTTTTCAAGTGCTTTGTGGCTCCTTAGATTCAAACTGTGAGACACGCTCCGAGAGGAGACTGTTTCAGGATAAAAATAGGATCTTTCCATGGGGGTCTGTCCTTAAAACACTTAGAGCTGTTGCCAGGAGAATGCATTTCAGTGCAGTTACTTTACCTGTCTCTTTAGTATTAAAATCTCTTTCTTCTCCTGTCCTCATGAAAGCAGAGAGGTAGGGTAGCTGTGAGAGCTAAAGGCAAATAAAATGAGCTCTAAATACAGCAACTATCAGTGACACATTCTAGAATTATGGCAACAAAATAAAGCTGCTCAGAGTCCACTACTTGTCACCTGCTACTGGAAACCTCCCTGTGACCTGAGAACAGGGACTGTATTAGCTTATTAAACAGCACAGCTAAAGCAGAGGAGGGGTGAAGATGTGTATTTTCAGTGTGAATTTTAATTCTCGGTATGGGAAGAAAATAAGGCATTTCAAAATCAACAATTTGCAAAGACACTTTAGCCTTTACAATCATTAAATGCTAAAGTAGAAGGACATTTGTGGAATTCTCTTAAAGCTGTAGCAAAAATCCTTCCTGGCCCCCAGCCCTAGTGAGGACTCAGATCTGTAGTTCCTGGATTTGTGCCCTGCCTGGCATTCATCACTAGCATAAGTTATTGTGGTGAAAATAGTCACTGTAACTCGTCTTTTTTCCTAAATGTAATTTAATACAAGTGAAAGACTACTTTTAAAGGAAGGTTGCAACAGAAATTCCGTGATATGACATTCTTGAGCCTTGCAAATAAATGCTTTGGTTTGCCTTAAGTATAATATAAAAATTAGGAGAAAATCCTAAGTAAATTAACTGTAGCAGGATTTATTGCTCCTAAATTCATGAAAGGTGATTCAAGTAGCTGAATGATTTTGGTGCCAAGTGGAAGTGGTGGAAAACAACACGTCCTGGCTCTCCAAATTATTGTCTTTCGGGCTGGGTGTCTATTTTAGGTGCTGTTTTTCAAGGCTTTTGCTCATTGCTGTAAAACAGATGAGAAATTTCCAAAGACCTTCTATGTCCCAAAGCAGAAGACCAGCACTTCTGTCACATATTTCCAATTTGAATATGCTTTGATTAACCACATCTTCGATCCTTGTGTCCCACTGTAGGATTTCCAGGTATGAATATTTTGGGATCCCCGTTAGATTAGCAAAACAAAATACATGACAGCCTGTGGAGACAGCAAGACAGTCTCTTACTATTGACACACTCCTCTGGTTTCATTAGATATGCATATATTTAGACCTGATTTAAAGTCCTTAAAATGAAGGAAAGCAATGATGAGCAAATCTGAAGCAGCTGGTAAACTCCTCATGCATCAGCTGGGCAGTTACAGCGCTGGGTGTGCGGGTTCTGAATGCAGAATGATGGTAATGGGGTTTTCATTTTGCATCACAGTTCCAAAAAGAATTACCTGGTAGATATGAATCGAAAAGACCCATTAAAAAATAAAATAAAACTCCCGTGTTTTGACTTAATCTGACAAAAGCAGAGAGATTCAAAGACTTACCCGCCACTACTCTCCCCCCTCATTGTGAGCATTCATTTCACAGTGCAGGGAGGATTGTGCTCTGCTCTGAGAGGCTTCAATGGCTTAATAGAATAGGATGAGTTAATAAAGAGGGGGTGACAATTGAAATTCACGAGTGCCTTTTTGCTGGTTGGTTAAAACTACTGCATTTCTAACAACTTACCGTACACTTTGATATCTGTTTAACCCTTCCATAGTACTTATGGGGCACAGCTGTCAAAGATCTTTAGAAGGAACAATAAGTGATGCTGGGTTATGTTTTTGAAACGTGCTGAGATGAATTAAGAGCCCCAGTAGAGTTAAGATGTGGATTCCTAAGTCACCAGGTGCTTTTGGGAGATACAGCTTTTTTATTTATATAGGAGCCAAGGAGCTAGTGAGGTGACTTGCAGAAGGTTGAGCAAGAGAAACGGAACCACATCCCTGTTGTCTTGACTCTGAGCCCAGGACTCCAGCAAGATGCTGACACTGTTTGTCTGCTGGGAAATGAAATCATGTCAGGCATGGCTGTAACTTTGTTTTAGGCAGCTGGGCTCTCTGTTTTTAGAACAGCCATGGCAAAGGAAATTAAATTTCTTCCATTAGAAGCTGTTGTACGAGATCCTGAACACTTCATCTGTTCTCAGAAGTCAGTGGCAGTTCTGTCCTATCCCCTTTTCATATTGGCAACTGAAGGGTTGGTATAAGACTAGTTAGACTTGATGGTCACCTTGAATCAGGCCTGATCATAACTAGGACTCTTAAAACAGAAGAAACTAAAGATTCATCAAGTCAACTATGACAGCTACAAAACAATGTTCCCATAATACACATGTTACTGAATATGCATAACAGAAGATATGGTGGAAAGAACTAAGATTAATTAGATTCTGCTGAGCCAAATGGCATTTGACACACATTATACAATATCTGCATATGTTATTAAAACTATGAGTAAGTAAATGCCATTTCTCATTTCCATTTACAGCATGGTCCATTTTAAGGCACAATAATTACATGGATGCGACATCTGTGGGTTTTTTCAAAATGTCAAGGGATGCATATTTTTATTTACTTGTGTTTTTAATCACTACTTGTCCACCCTGTTTGTTACATGCCCTTGTGATTGAAGGAGCAGTGTTAAGTGAGGTTTGCATACAAAGTTGGCTTTTCTTACCCATTATCTTTGGATTTGTCTGACACATCTGTCAGTTCATAACAGGCACTAAATTGTGACCAGTTGCTTTCCTCTCTGGCAGTCTTCTAGGCTATTCTCTTCATTTTCATTTGTTGGTATGAGCCTAATTTTGGCATAACTGCGAATCCAGTAGTACTTAAATGTGCAAACCACACAAAGTCCTTTGAAAAATATGCTAAAGAGCAACGCCAGAAAATAATACTTTCCTGTTCTTATTAACATTGAAGTAATATCACACTTTTGATGGAACTCTTCTGGCCTGAGAGAAAACTTACCTTCCTTCTCAGGGAATAGTGGATCTCTGCCGCCCTCAACCACCTGGAGCAGAAGCAAATTACACTCTTCAAGAATTACCATCTCTTCTTCTGCCCAGCTTAAAATCCACAGTTCTCTGGGTTTAGTGCGTGATGCTTACAGAACCTCCCAAAATGGCAAAGCACATTCAGTCCCTGATTTAACCTCTGAGATTTCCTAGGAGTGCATTTACTCTTCTGCCTCAAGCTCTCTTTACTTCCATGTGTACAAAGCCCCGTGATCTGTACTGGGCTTGCCAGATGTGAAGGTGAAACACCAAATTTAAGGCACCCTCTGAGGGAATTCTGCTTTCTTTTCATCACCCCTGAGGGAGCTCCATCTCAAAGCCTGGAGGATCCATGTATTCCATCTGAAAGTTTCAGGGTTTGCCTCTTAAGATCAGAAGAAATTAGACACATCTGAGCAATGCAAATGAAACAAGTGGTAGGAAAATCAAGCAATTCCATAGGGTCCTCCAGCTTCTGCAGGGAACACAGACAGTCCTGAGATAAATGGGAAGGCATACACAGAGAAGATGGATAATGATTGTTGTGAACTGTTCAGTTAGCAAGAATGGAAAAGAGCAAACACCTAAATCTGCAACAGGCAGTGTGGTGGATCCCTGTGGCCATGGGAAGAGCTGTGATCCTACTGATAGCTCTTCAGATTATCAGAAGAGAGGCATTGGTAAGGATGAACACACAGTTTAATGTCACTGCAAGATACTCCATGGGGTATTTACAGAGGACACAGGACAGGGCTGGAGGAGCAGCCTTTGCCTATTCCTTGGAGAGCTGCCATTCCAGACCTTTGGCTCAACACCAGCTCGATGCCACAGCATTACACTCGACACTTTTCACCAGTTGAAAAGCAAGAGCACATTTAGCACAAAATTAGGATGTTGGGAACAAAAGACTGATGTATGAGAGGACTAAAAAATCGTGGTGTTTTAGGAGGAGATGATTATAGCTGCGTTATATTCGTAATATGCAAACAGGATAAAGTCCAAATCTGTCACGGAATGTATGGCACTGCTTCTGAAATAACTAATTTCATAAAGCTTAAAATAATTATGAGTCACATTGATTTAGAGAAAGAATTAAGACTAATAATTTGAATAATTGGAGGCTGTGTAAGAATACTTTACTAGATGCTGTGCAGAAATATTTCCATGGATGAGAAATTCTCTTATAATGATAAAATATTTTCCTATAGCTGCAATAATTATGGCAGATGCTAAACAGCAGGCAATAAAACTGTCACATTTAAATTGGCAAATCAGGTTTGGCTGCACCCTCGACCTCTGAAGGGTTGGCCAAGAAACCCATGGCCAATACTGTTGGTTTTCAGTGAACCTTGGAATACCAGGAGAGGTTTAGAGAAACAAAAGCAAACTGATTTCATGTCATTTTTCAGTAAGTTTAGAGGGACAGCAGAATGAGGTATTTTACAATATGTTATTAAGAAATTTTCATTAGTGTGATTAATAACTTCAGCAATAGCAATTAATGTCACTGAGCAAAGTTTTATAGAAAGCAGATCTCACCAAAAGAATGTGATAATTTTTTTTTACAGTGCTGAACATATTTGACTGATAAAGTTACCCCCTACCCTCTACAAGTCATTAAAAGGATTTACCAAGGACTTTGGTTCATTTTCCACCAGTCAAAAGAAGGTGGTTTTAGATTTGGGGTGGGGTTTTTTGGTTTGGTTTGGTTTGGTTTGATTTGGTTTGTGTGGGTCTGTTCATTGGTTTGGTTTTGTTTTGTTTCATTTTGTTTTGTTTCA
The DNA here is from genome assembly GCF_003031625.1 of Empidonax traillii. Lineage (NCBI taxonomy): Eukaryota > Metazoa > Chordata > Aves > Passeriformes > Tyrannidae > Empidonax > Empidonax traillii. Next base: position 446,830 of record NW_020955628.1, on the reverse strand, counting down.
GGTGGCTTGGTGTAGTCAAAAAGCCTCATAAACAAACTAAAACCAAACAGAAAGCCCTGAGGGAACCCCCTGCAGGCTGCATTCTATTTTTATCAAAATAAATGGACAGACTAGTTTCTTTTAGCTTTTTATCTGTGAAAGTATGGTAAAATTCTGCATTTGTGAATAAAAATAGTGACCTCGTGGTCTTCTCTTCCTTCAGCCAACACAGTGCTGAACTTGAGGCTGTGTCACACCAGGATGGTCATTCAGCTCCAGCAGTGCTTGTGCAGCACAGATGGATAAGGACGCATCAAATCATCAGATTTTTGGCTACATTGATTGGAATTCCTTGCCTGTGCTGTATGAGCTGCTGAAACTGCTGAAATAGCTGGCTCTTTTGTTTAGTCCCTCCCTATCTATAATGTCCATGCAGTTCACTAAAGATCAAAGCTGCTTTTTGGGATTGGAAATCAGCACGAGCTTCATCGCTTTGGGCCGCATTTTCTGTCCTGCCTTTGCTTCGGGCTCTTCTTTGCTCTCTTTAGCTGCAAACATCACCTCTGACCAGCTCAGGTTGTCAAAGGGTTCACATCTGGCAAGGTTTAAGGCTGTGATGGGCTCCCAAAAGTCTGCACGTGTCTCTTGCCCTCTGCCTTTTCACTGTGTAAACCTGTGTGGAGTTCACTTCATATCAAATACAGATAACTCTCCAGAAATGGCAGGTTGGGGAAAGGTGGAGGAAGCATTAACTTTTAAATTAATGCATTTTTCCCATAGTTTCACAGGCAGCAACTGTTGTCAGGGCCAGCTAAAGACAGGCCGAGGTGAAAGTCAAAGCCTGCAAGGACTGAAACACTGAGTTTGTGTGTTAGTTGCTGCTATTACAAGACAGGGCAGTGAAACAGAAAGTCAGATTGATGTAATAATTCATTATTGCTTGACATCACCACTTAACACACGTGGTGTGATAACAATACTGCAACTGTATAATATAAACCCCACACTTAATGTACAGTGCATGCAGTGTATCTACTGAAATGTGGAGTTTACTTCAAGGAGAACAGATTGAGGGTTCTTTGTAGACAAAACGGTCCAGTTCCTACTTTCACAGTTTATATATATATATATATACAAACACACACTTTTAGTTTATATATATATATATTTTAAAATTATGTATAAAACTTTTATTTTATATATATATAAAACTAGATTGAAGCCTTATCAGAGCTCAAAACTTCTGTCCAGACAATTTTTCTTAGGGAGAGGCAGCATCAATTTTTCATTTGGAAAAACAGTTCAATCTCTTTTTTCTTTTCTTTGGAAGCAGATGAGTTTGAGCCCTGCACAATACATCCTAGCCTTTATTCAAGGAGTTGATCAATCCTGAAGATATAAAATACCACATTCCAAATAATAAAAGGAATTTGTATTTTCAAAAGTTTAATTATGAGTGTTTAGGAGTAGACAGGCAATCAGAGTTAAGAATCAGAATGCAGGGTAGGGTTACAATATAAATTAACTCTGTCCCCATTTTAATTTTTTTTTTCTGAATGATATTTAATAATACTTAATATGTAGTTGAAACATCACTTTTATTTAAAAATTGGCTGTAGAAATAAATCTTACATTGGTTTAATCTGTAACATCTTCAAACAGATCCTGAAAAAGGTCATGACTAGTTTTGTAGCCCCACTATGAAACATCCTGTCTGCCATTCTTCTTCCAACTGCTCTATCAGCCTTTCCTGAAAAACAGGCAGCCCTTGGAAACTTGTTTCACAGTAATCAGTGGTTGCTACTAGCAATTTACACCGTGCTAGAAGCTGATGAATGCTTTCCAGTGGTGCTTCCACCACACGTCACATTCGTCTGCAATTGCCACAGACTCAGGTTACAGCCTGGGAGCTTTGCTGCTCTGAAAATCATCGTCTTGCTGGGTGTGTTGGGGCTTGATTCTTCAGCTTCAGAGGAATGGCAGGGATGACTGCTTGCTTGTTTGTCTGGGAAAAAATCCCTGTGACTACCAGGAAAAGTCTGTGCCTCGGGTGGGCTCTGATGTACCCACTGTGCCATCATCACCTAAACACCAGCTGCAGAGTGGCTTTGCTGAGGAATGTCTTGTGCTGGTGGATCACAGAATCACAGAATCAGCTTTGGAAAGGACCTCTGAGATCATCAAGTCCAACCCTCGATCCAACCCCACCCTGGTTACCAGACCATGGCACTGGTGCCACATCCAGCCTCATCTTAAAATCCTTCAGGGCCAGGGAATCTACCACTTTCCTGGGCAGCCCATTCCAATGCCTGATTATCCTCTCTGTAAAGAACTTCTTCCTAATATCCAACCCCAACCTCCCCTGGCAAAGCTTAAGGCCATGCCTGGGAGAAGAGACCAACTCCCACCTGGCTACAACCTCCTGTCAGGGAGTTGCAGAGAGTGATGAGATCTCCCCTGAGCCTCCTCTTCTCCAGGCTCAACAACCCCATCTCCCTCAACCTCTCCTCGCAGCACTTGTGTTCAGGTCCCTTCACCAGCCTCGTTGCTCTTGTCTGGACCTGCTCCAGCACCTCGACATCCTTCCTGCACTGAGGGGCCCAGAGCTGGACACAGCTGGGTGGAGGTGTCCATAAGGACCACAGAGACCCTGCCAGCTTTCTTGTCTCACTCCACCTCAGTGCTTATTCCTGCTCTCTGCAGAGTGCAACTGTGCTGGGTTGCTCCAAGTTTATGGTGAGCTGAAAATCACTCGGCTGATCTCGGTGGGATCGTTCTGGGAGCAGCTCTGGGGGTGCTCATTACAGGCTGGGCAGCAACAGCACTGGATGTTGCTGATAGGCCTCCTCTCCTCGTAGCAAGACCTTTCAGAGGAGGGGAATTGGGAGTGATAGTGGGAGAATGGGTTGCCTGGTAATTAATGCAAATAGCTTGGTTAATGATTCTGCTAAAGCAAAGTGGCATGTGATTGTAATGGAAATGCTACACTGGTTGGAAAACAAGATATTAATTTAGAACATAAGGACAAGAAGAAATAATGTTTGGGGATTGAGTAAAGGGCATTCAGCTTCTCAAGGCTCATTTCCTCTCTCTGTAGTACTCCATTAACCACAAGATGCTATCATGATTTTTAATGACCCTGATGTTTTTGCCTCAACAGCTTTGTCTGGTAGACAATTCCAGACACCTCTGATGGTTCACATGATTGATAGCATGTTCCTCTGTGCCTGCTTGGGTTTCATGCCTTGATTTCACTGGAGAAACTCATTGGGAACCATCAATATAAAGGAAAAATTTACTTCTGTTGTTCTCATCATTGTAGGAAGTGGCTGAAATCCAGACATTTACGCTGCTGCTCAACATTTAATGGCATTTTACAATTTATTTTTTTCTTCTAATTGAGTAACACTCTAAATCAATTTGTAAAGAGTATCTCCATACATTTTAAGAGCTTATTAGTGCTGGAGTTCTTAGTTTTTTGGATGAGGTGTTTCAGTCTGAGGGTGATTAAGTCTCCCATGGCAATTCAAACCATCAGGAATGTTGTTTTCCCAAGAAATGAGAATGCCAATGGGCTGGAGATGAGTAGTGGTATGTTAATAAAGGAGCTTCTCTCTTTATAGTGTATACTTCTCTTTTCTAAACTGTGGCACACAGTATTTTTGTATGCTGGAAACCCACAGCCTTACTTTATGCAGATATTGGAAAAGACATCCCCAGAAGTCCTGGGCTTGCACCATTATGATGGAAAAATAATGTTTTTACATCTACATATTTATGATGCAGCGCTGTCCAGAAATGCCAATCAAGTGTCATAAAACTCCTCTGAATGGAAATGTCTCTGTGTCCTTGCAAAAGTCTGTTGCTGTAGTTAATGAATTGTCTGGAAAAAATCCACCAATTGTGCATAATAACTCAAATATGCCAACTTATAAGTGTTTAAGGATGGCCAGTTACCATAAGTTTCAAACCTGACCTTAATAAATCCTCTTACATCAGCTGTTGCCTGCAAGTTTTAGGTTTCCCCTTAGGTAAATAGGGCTTTGATTGACAATCCCTGGTACAAACCTTTTGCACAAGTTTTCTTTCTTTAGATTTGCAATAATTTAAAAAAATATACTTGAATGTGGTTTTAGGCAAGGAAGACTCTAGTAATTAATTACATTTTGCCAGGGAACACTTAGCATTACATTTCATCCTCTCCTGGATGATTCTGCTCATACTTAAAAATGTAGTGACCTTTACTAAACATCTGCTGCTGAAAGTTTGTCTGTTCCTTGAGAGACGGGGGAGAAAGAGAAAGAATTTGGAAGGAAAGCTCAAATTTTCACTCTGAAGATACACAGTGGAGGGTGATTCCAGCTCCTCCATATGTCTGGAAGCTCTTCTGTTGTTACCATGGGATGGAAACATTATCTAGAAACGTCAAGAAGTTGCTGAGAAATGGAATTGCTGTTCTCTGGACTTCGCTGTGGCAAACAAGAAATGCACGGATTGTGCATTTTGAACCATGTGCTGTGAATATAGAAAGGCTCTTTTGGCTTCTACTGCCTTTTGCCACGTGTAGGAACAGAGCCCTGTGAATGAAACTCAAGCATGTGCACCAGTTTGAGTTTAGTGGTGGTTTTTTTTTTGCCAGGACAGCTCTTGTGGTTTGCTCCACGTTAATTCCCCCTCTTAGCTCAGCTGTATCTGCACCCCAGTGTGTCTCCTAAAGGACATTAGAACTGCAGGGTGCAGAGTTCAAAAAGGGACCGTGTTTCACAGAATCACAGAATCATCAAGGTTGGAAGAGACCTTGAAGATCATCTGTTCAAACCATCCACCCAGCACTACCACAGTCACTCCTAAACTATATTTCCAAGCGCCACATAGAGAATAATTGCTTGTACAAACCTTTTGCATGCCTTTGCCACAGAGAGAATAATTCTTTATCTAGAGAATAAACCAAAATGAAACCCCCAAATCACTGCTGCTGAGCAAGAAATTGTAAATTTTACGAAGTAAACTGAAGTTGATGTTATATCAAGTGTGGGACTGTCACATAACAGATTGCTTTAGGACTAAACAAAGATCAGGAAATGGCAACTTCAATTTATTATCCTCTGCATGCCTTATGCAAACCATTTGGGTATTGACCCGAGGGTGAGGGTAGTTATATCTCATAAAAAGCAAAGGATTATCAAGCATACTGAAAAACACTGATAGTGGAAATTGCTTTTTTATTAATCCATGCTTAAATTCCCTGTCTGTAATTCTTGTGACCTAAATAATTGTTCAGTGGGAAACCTCAGTGCTGTAGCAACTCTGTGTGTGGGATCCTTGTTTCTTTTTTTTTTTTTTTTTTTGGAAAGACTGAACAACCTACTACTCGTGTGTCATTAAAAATGTTTAGCAAGTGTAGCAGAAATCATCCTCTATTAAATTGCTGGTGTTTCTAAAGTGTCTGTAAGCAACAGTCCTGTATGTGCTCAGTTCTGCTGTTGGCAGCTGTGGGGGCTCAATAATGAGTCCTTTTGGGGTGGATGGAGCAACTCCTGGGAAAAAAATTATAATCTAGTATTATATGATAAAATGGAAAAAAAATTAATGCAAAAAGAACTTTCTCCTTTCCAGCAGACTTGAAAAAGGAAACAACACGTGGCCCAAGGCCAGCCAAGTCACTGGAAGCCTTTTGGCTGCCCGCAGTGGGTTTTGGGTAAGGCCAAAGCAAGTGAAGAGGTGAATGTCGTTCTGTGTGACTGTTATTTAGCACCCCTTTTTATCAGCAGGAGGATTACTGAGAACACGCTGCTCACCTGCTGCCTCAGCAGCGAATTGCTCTGTAATGTTTTTGGTGGGGCTTTGATCACTTGTGTGTCCGTGTCTCTTAGGTTACCTGGGCTGTTTTGGAATTTGCTGCTGAAGAATAGGATTGTGGGATTTTTTTTTTTTTTTTTCCCAAATCTTTTGAGTGTACAAATGTGGGGATTTGTGATGGGGAAGTACCACCCAAACGTGTGCAGGGGGGTTCCTCTGCGTGGGTGGAGGAGCGTGGTGTGGTGTATTGCTGGAAGAATCAATTCTGAGCCGGTGGGGACATTTCCAAGAGCACTGTGGTGCCTTAAGGAATTTTAAAAATAGAAATGGGGCGTCCTGCTGAGATGGGAGCTCCTCTAAATTGCGTACCAGCAGCAGCAGAGATGGATTCGGGGACTTAAAAACCATGTAGCAGTTCTTGAAAAAGTACGTTTGCTGCGATAGCTTGGCAAAGTTTTGATGCTCTTATTAGGAGTGGATTGAATCCCACCTGTGGTTTCTGCTGGCTCTGGTGTTCCTCACTGCCTGCTTTAAACTGTTACAGAGCATTTCTGTGCGTGCTGCTAAACAGGTACCATCTATCACTTCAGAGGAGGGTGACGTTATTCCTGTGTGGAGATATATCTTGTAAAGTACTTCGGGATCCTTTGGGATGAAAGGCGCTATTTAAATCTAAGTCTTTATTATTGTCTGTCCCGCTCTGCAAATAAATCATCTCGCAAAACGACCGTGGAAGAAATTACTCTTGCATAAATGAATTCGTCCTGTTCTCCCACAGAGAGATGAGAAGAACTTTGTAATAACTATCAAATTGTTTTACAACCAAAATATTGCGATGCTTGAGTAGTTTCCTGCTTGTGACTTTGATAATGAGTTTTTGAAAAGTAACGGGAAATGTTTCCAGAAATTGGAAAATAAGATTAGCATATCTGTTATGTAGGATTCTTTGTTAAGTCAAGCTATTTCTTGTTTGGGTGATAATAGCTGTGCCTTTGTTAATTATTATTTCATATTGTCATTATTAGGCTATTAATAATTTATAGTAAAAGTTGCTTCTTTTTGTTATGTAAATGTTTTCGTTCTTATTCATCAGATCCTTATTCCATTATTAATGTGATTCATAAATACATTACGTTTAGATTCTCTTATAGAAGAAGAGATATTTGCTACTATATTTTCTTTCTTGTTTGGATGTGAGGTAAAAGAAAGTGTGAAGGCAAGGGAAGGTGTCCAGAGAGTTTTTAGGGGACGTACCCACACCTCTGAAACGAAGCAGGGGTGTGATAGCGACTGAATAACTCTTACATTCCCTTTGGTAAATTGTTATTTATATTTCATATTTACCCTCTAATTATACTGGCTCGTAGATTTCCAGATGCACATTAAAGACAGCAGGACTGGAATGTGCCTTTGCTATATTCAGGAAGCCTTGCTGGGGGAGTCTGTCTCCAGCTTGCCCAGTTTTTCCCTGCTTTTCCCAGTTACCCATAACCTGTAATTCTGGATGATTGCACCTGAGGATTTTTGCAGGAAACCTGCTCGAGTATAATTTCATTTCCCAATTTTTGCATGTCTGCCCCAGGCTGCCTGGGAGTAAATCTTGTCGCGTGGCTCTCCCGTGATCCGTGTGAGATGAAAACCGGAAACGTGAGCAGGGAAAGGGGCTTCACATCTCAGCACCTTTTGCAGCAACACAAGCAGGGCTGGCACACTGACTTCCTTAAATTGCCATTCTGAGGTTATTTTCAGATTCATACTTGGGGATTGACAAGAACCAGGAATGTGCTGAGCACTGAGGCCACACCACAACCGTTGCAGTCACCTGCCCCATGTGATCCCTTGTGTTTTACTGGCTCTAGTCAGGATGTTTGGACTCAGCCTTCTTCTGGAGAGCTATTTTCAACCTTCACCTCTCTCATTCACAGTTTTAACATGAAGCTTAAAAATATGCACAGTCACTTTAAGTAACTACTTCTGCTTGCACCAAAATTGCTGTTACCTTAAATAGCTCAGGTTTTTTGGGTATTTACAGGTGTTTGTTTCATGTTTTATGTGATTTTTAGATAATACTTGTATCACCATTCATCCTGTTAACAAAATCCTTTAAACCCCCTCTCCTAAGGTAAGATTTGTTTCCTGTATCTCCTCAGGAACCTTCCTCTGCAGCTCTTCTTCTCTGCCCAAGTCTTGCAGGGTTGGGGCTGTGCCCACATAGAGCCAAAGCTCCACCAGCCCCCTGCCAACATCAGGGCTGTTTCTCATGACCATATTCCCTGTCTTTAGCTTGGAGAGATCCCAATTCACTGGAAATGCACATCATTCGTCTTTCTAGTAGCCACGTTGCAGCATTGCTTGTGCCCCCACTGCCTGAGCCTCTGCTTTGCTGTGGCAGTGCCTTCCTCCTTGAGAAGGGACCGAGTGATCACAGTCAGAGCCTCAATGTGCGCGTTCACAGTCTGTCTTACGAATGTCATAACATTATTCCAGTCCTAAAATTTTCCACATGTTCATGCAAGGCTTTTAATCCCACTTCAATCCAGGCAATTCCCTCGAATTTTGTGGCACTAACAGATTGCATTGGCCCATTCCTAGGCTTTGTGGTAGCAATTTGAGGAAACCTGCAGCGTGAAAGGCACTTCTTGTGCCATCCTGAATGCCAGTGTTCAGAAATTGCTTGTAATAATCAGTCTGTCAGCCCTTACCTAATAAAAATGAACATCCAGTAGAATGATGATTTGATCAATATAACTTAGGCCTTATGTAAGGGAAACATAACAAGGAGCCTCTTCAATTAATAAAAAACCTCCCACTTCTCTACCAAACAATTTTATTTTCTAATTACAGGTTGTAAAGAAACAAAGCACTGCTCTCAAGTTCTGTGTTCCTGATACTTTAGGTGTTTTTAAGTGCAAAAGAAAGACATGTTAGAGGAAGCAGAAATGAGTTTTATGTCAGCTCAGTCTGTACCATGCTACAGTGCAAAGAGTCCATTATTTTATCCCTCATCATTTAAAACTGCTTCACAAAGGATATGTTTCCCTCAGAGCATGAAATAATCACAAATAGTCAGATTATTTGCTATGATTCTGTTGCAGCAGCACTTCCAACTGCAAGCACTTGAATGTCATGTCAACAGCAAGTCATGAACTTGACCTAATAACCACATTTTAGGTCAGTGTGTTTTCATGTCTTTATCGAATTTTATATGTGAACATCATGAGACACTGCTCTCAGTGTCTGTGTTCATGAAAACTGCCCTTAGCATTGTGAGGCAAATGCAGCATCAACGGCCCTCACCTGATAATGCAATGATACCTCATAGTTCAGTGCTTTCCTTATTGGCAAAAGCTGGACAGATTTAATTGATCCCTTTCACATCCATCCCTGTAGCACAACTAACTAATGCCATCCAGTGGTAGTGGCACAGCATAAATTGAATGTGTCAGGCTGCTCACCTAGGGCTGAGCTATTGCAAAACGTAATTAACCTGAAAAATACACCGACGAGTGGCAAGTGGTTCGTTCCAGCAGATGGCAAGAGCAGGGAATGTATTTTATAACACCTCAGTGACTGTAAGACCTCCCCCCTACTCACATAAAACCAACTAGTCAAGCTGGGCAAGATTGCCTGGTTGGGAAGGGTGTGGGTGTTGAAGTTTGAAATGAAATTATTTTTCACCCAAGTTTCTACTGCACAGAACTTACATTTTATTGAAATGTTGACAAGATGTTTCACTCCGGGTGAAAGCCCAAGGTGTGGGTTGGTTTGAGGGTTTTTTTGCATTCCTAATACGAAGAAATTTACTCAGATTTGGTTGTTTCTGCCTAAAATGTGCTTGTATATGCAAGAAAAATAAATCTAGAGACTGGATCTCTATAGTGGAGACTTTAGCATGACTCCAAGACTTCACTGTCTGTAGAAATATCTAAATCTTTTCTGTTTTCTACGTAGAGAAATGGCCTCACTCTACATTCTTAATGAATGCAAAGTGCTTTGAAATCTGAGTAATTCTGTGTTTTGCTGCAGGGTTTTCAGCCATCTCTTACAGGCTCTAATTGCTGCTGCTGTTGTATTCTTTGCCATTTCAACAGCCCTTGTATAACTGTGAAAATTATCCACTGCTGACACCGGTGGTGCAACTGAACTAAGGACAGACGTGTTGCAACTGCAAAAGCAGCCAGCAGAAAATAGTTGTGATGCAGAAGCCTGGATTTCTGAAATGATGGCAATCCTGCCTTCTTCTTGACCACACATGCTGAAAAAAATTAAAATTTTAACAGCTCTGTTCTGTTCTTGTTAACGAGCACGTGATGTCAGGAAAAAAGGCACATTTTTCCTCCTGAAATTGTTAGCCTTTACTTACTGTGCCAAATGTTAAGTTGGAAAAGCGCCCAAATTCAAGTCTATCTAGCCCCCAAATTTTAAAGAAAATTACTTTTAGCCCTTATTTACACCTTTATCCATATCTCTCAGCAATATAATAACCAATTAATAGTCGCTACAGCAAATATTTTGGAAGGGGCACTTCGTATTTGATCAGGAATACCCAAGAATGGGAACAAATGCCACCTGTGTGTCATTGCCATCTGCATTGGCCAAACAGAGTGTCTGAAGCTAACTGCAGAGTAAAAACTTGTTATCTTTATGAATGCTGGTCAATCAGCATTTGGTCAAGCACTGAGCTAACTTTTTAATTTATCAAGGTGTGTCAGCAGCTGCTGAGTCAATATTTTAGACTCTGACCTGTTTCCCACTTGGTGTGTGAGCCCAGATACCAAACTGAGGAGGGAAAACATCGCTTTTCCTGGCTTCAGGGGCAGCAAAGATTACTGCCTGAAGCTACTTGCCTTTTACTTTCTGTGCAGAAGTTTACTCTCTCCAATAAGTTAGCAAAGCTTTGCAAGGTTTCATTTAGATAATTTAAATGGGTGATCTGAGATGGTCTGAACTCCACATCTGAACTCCACTCCCAGCAGACCAGGAGGGTCGTTAATGAGCACTGAGGGGCAATAACCTCTTCCACAGGCACATCTGGGTCTTGGAGGGAACATCTGCTCTCCATCTCTGGCTCTCTGGAATTAACCAGCTTGAGATCTGCTGTATCAGAAGCAGAGATTGAGCTGTAAATCTGAATTTCTGAGGTTGGCTCCTCTGCTTTTCGTCCTTCCCTCAACTTGCTTGTACGGAGCCCTCCAAAATCCACACTGGCAATTCCCCAGTACGGTATTATGGCACAAAAGGTGTGTTTGGTAGTGACATGAATCAGTGTTTCTCCTTTTTCCCATCCGTGCCTTGTGAGGGACAGAACATGCTCAAGTTAGAACCTGCCTGTTTATAATACTTTTCCAGAAACACTCAGAATTTAGGAATAGTATCCCAAATATTGTGATACTAATGGCAGCCATACTGCCTAGTAATTTGCATGGTCTAATAATGAAATTCTCTCTCTTGGACTATAGCCCAAAAAAAAAAAAAAAAAAGGCACATATTGTGTTCATCCTGCATGAAAACAACCACCCAGCCCTGAATGCTAAAACAGAATTATTTCCATTACGTTTTGCCACTGATTCTGGAAGATGAAGTGTGCGGACTTCAAGCAAAAAAAAAAAAAAGAAAAAAGAAGCCTGAATTATTTGTATAAGCTAAAAGGTCATGAGTAATTTTTCCTGCCAACTAATATCTATTGCCAAAAGAATATTCTATTCAGACTGAAGTATATTAAAAAATGTTGACAGCACAGAAGACCTTTATCTGGGAGAAAACAGTGTTAGTTATGCCACACTGATTTAAACTCAGAGAGATCTGGTGCATCATTTAAAATTCATACCGTTATTAGTTTGCCAGGTATGTTTTACAGCCATCGCATTTAAGAAAACGCAAGTACTGCCAGGGCCAATGAACTGCTTGTCTTGAACGTTTTTCAGGCTCCGTGTGTTTGTTTATTTCTTCTGTTTGTTTTGTTCCTTTTTGAAAGTCGTTTTCAAGTACTATTGAAGAGACCTTGGGCACAGCAGTGGGGTGGGAATTGCTGGTGGGTGGCTGGAATAGAGCTCAGGGCTCTGAGCTGCACCTGATTCCCTCAGCTGTGTCTCAGGGTGAACAGCTCTGCAAAGGGGACACACAACCAGCATCAGCTTTAGCTCTTGGCAACAGAATTCAGGCAATTTTTAGGGGGAGGATTGTTTACATAAGGGGGGATTGTTTACATAAGGATAAGGGATTGTTTACATAAGGGGGGAAAATGGTTGTTCTGGAGAAGCCTAATACAGTGTGATAGCTAAAGCTGAGTGAAGTTTTTTTTATGTAAAGCATAGATGTAATAATTTTCTTTAAAAGATACTTGAAATTCTGATACTTGCTTCTGGAGTGTATGATCAAGTAAATGTCATAATTAGTTTATTAATTAATATGTCATTTTAATGACTGTGAAACTCAGAATCTTTCCTCTCCCTAAATATCTCAGTTCAGAAAGCCCGTTTTATCATGGCAGGTGACTTGACAAAGGCACAAAATTCGGCTTCCTGCTGCATTGTGTAGTTTAAATAAAGTTGTGTTATTAGTGCAAAAAATAGCTGCATGAGTGCCCAATTAATTTATGCATGAGTGCACAATTACTCCACACATGAGCACCCAATTAATTTGTGCATGAGCACCCAATTCCTTTATGCATGTGGGCACAATTCATTTGTTCACGAACACCCACTAACCGATGCATGAGCACCAGATTAATTTATTCATGGAGCACCCAATCAATTTCTGCATGAGCAGCCAATCTCTCCTTGCATGCCTGACCAGTTTCCCTTGCTTGGGAGCTGCACTGGGGGATAGCTGAGCACCCCATTCCCTCCTGCACGAGCTCTGTGTGTCCACACAGCTGTGGTTCCGTGAGCTTTTGCACCCACTGACTTCTCCTGGGGCGTGGGATCGTCACAATCTGGGTTTATAGCAAACACCTCATTATTATTCATATGCCAGCAAGGGCTGAGCACAGCAGTGAGCTTGGGCTTCTCCCGTGCTGAACAATGGAAATGCTGACAAACAATTCCCTGCCAGCAGCTCTCCCACTTCTATTCCGGGCCTGGGGAAAGGTCAGGCCGTGTGCCGGTCATTCACGTTCCTGACACAGGGAGAGTTCTGCAAAAGCAGTGTTTAAAAATTAGCCTGGAAATGAATAAGAATTCCTGGCTTCACCCTTAGAATGGGGCTGCACTATCTCTGTCTGCCTGGTTGCCCACTCCATCAGCTCCACAAAGGCTCCGTGAGGAGGTGAGGGCAGCCCTGGTCACCAGAAGAAGGCACAGCCTGCAGAGTGCAGGTGCTGGCTCACGGCAAGAAATGAGGATTCAAAAATAGCCACACCAGTGCACTTTATCATTTACTGCCCTACTTAATCATTAGGATGCACAGCCACAGAGTTCTGTAATTTGTAACGTAGTAATGAATTAATTGCAGTCATCAGGCGGTTTTTCCCCCATTTATTCAAACAGTATGAAATTGCTTGCTGCTATTTATATTATCATTCTTCTTTTACACTTCTCTATCCTCTACGTAGTAATATTGATACAAATAATTTTTACCTGAAATACGCATTTCTCAAGCCAAATCACATTAATACTCCCATTGTACAGCTATTAAATAAGCAGCCCTAAGCCCTACATTTGCTTGATTTGCATATATAAAAATGCAAAAATGCACAAAGGTATTCTTCAAGCTTTTGTCACGGTAGTTCCATTATATACTGGCTTCTGAAAATAAAGATTCAGGTGACAGTTTCTTTTAATTCTTCTTCCTCCTTAAGCCGAGATTGTTTTAGACTTGATTTGATGTATAAAGGCAACTTTGTCTTTTCTTTTTTTCTCCCCTCGTGTATTCTCCGCTGAATCAGTAAACATCTCTAATTTCTGACAAGGTCACTTAATAATCAGCAGTGCTGGCTGAGGAAGAGCTGCCTTATCTCTGCTGCTTCTGCCTCCTTTGTGGAGCTGAGCATTACGGGGACGCCTCATGCGTGTTCATTCATTACCATTCAGAAGCCACTCGGTGCATTAAAGCATTTTGCCTTCCTTAGGATTTGTGAGTGGGTTATCTCTGTGTTAAACATCTCTCTCTCTCTCTCTCTAGTGGGCCAGTCCCCCAAAGATACCAAGTTTGAAAGAGGAAGATAAGCAAACAGTTTTAAGCCCCATAACTAGTGGGAGTAGATGGACATGGGAGGATGAAATGGTGTACAAGGGAATTAAGGAATGTTGGTCTCTCAGCTTGTCTTTTCTTTCCCTGAGGAATAAGGAACAGTGGTTCGTGTTTGAAGTTCCAGATTGTGAGTCGAGAACTTCAGACTGAATTTCCACCTTCCTAACAAATGTCTTGTGAGACTCTGGGCATAACAATAACTCTTCCTGTGTGTCACAGCCTCATCTGTCCAGTGGGGATAATAATCTTCCATTTACCCACACTACTACACAATAGTAGCTGAGACATTTGTCAATGCAAGTAAAGATGGGGGCTCTGGATATCATCAAAATAAAATATAACTTGATCTCTTAGTAAGACTCAACTGTTGGTATAAAGCATTGCCAGCCATTTACATGTCTTAATATAAATAGCCACATGTGGTCTCTCCCTCCTCCCCCACCCATCTTCTGTTCCTTGCCAAGCACATTTCAAGCAGTGAAATCAGCCCAGAGATTGTCTCTCCCAGAGCTTTCTGCTTGGGCATGTTGTCAGTGTCCAGATTATTTGGAACCAGGTCGCTGAAAGACTTGGGAATTGCTTTGGATAGTGGCAGCAACCCTTCTGCTCAGTGTACAGCTGTGCTTCAAAAAACAAAAAAAAAAAAAAAGGAAAAAAAAGGATAAAGATCCCAGCTAATGTGCAGAAGAGGACAGAAAATGATATGGTGCCATTCCAGGCACAGAGAGAGCAGACAGACAAGCCTCACCCATTAGGAGATGCTGATTTCAATGGAATTACACTGGCGTAAAATTACAGTTCTGCTGAATCAAATTATATATTTCAGATCTCTTAATTTTATTCCCTTCTCCGTCCAAAGGGAGAAAAAGGTCCTATTTTAAACAAACAGCCTCCCTATGAAATGAGGCTGAAAAGGATTAAGAATATTATCCTAGTGGAGAACCTCACAAAATAAGAATGTATAAGCAGAATGCAAAACAATGCACAGCAGGTGGAAGGAAAACTCCTCTTTACCCTTTCTCATAACACAAGGACAAGAGAGATGGATCACTTACAAATTTTTAAAAGGCTAAAAGGAATCAGGGTTTTTTACACAAAGAAAATTTACCCTGTGGGACAGATAAGGACTTAGTAGGATTCAAAAGGGATTAGACATTTGTATGGATAATAGGAACATCCACAGCTATGTTAGATAAGATTACAGAACGGGGAAAAAAAGGTATAAGCACTCCTGCTTCAGGGCATCAGCCAATTACTGAGAGAGAGAGACAAATTTTCCAGTGGAATATTCTTCCCCTGGAAGATGTCTTTTTCTAAAGTGCAAGGGTTCTGCAGAGATGTGTTCCTGTCAGTGAATCTTCTGATGGATTCAGTTTCAAAACTATTTCTATTTTCTTGGCAACTTACTCAAGCCTGGGGATTCAGGAAACTAGAGGATATGATGTGGAATGGTCTGTTGGCTAATCTGTCTGAGCTAGTAAACCTCATGCAATGATTAGGAAAATATTCTACTGAATTTGGGATGCAAATAACGGCTCATTTTCTTCTCAACATGGAATTGCAAAATTTTTGCAATTTTAAAATTTTTCTTAGAGGAAAAGTTCACCTTTTAGCCCCATAATTTGAGGGGGAAACTTCCTCAGGCTGGTTATTTGTCGTTTTTTTATTAGATGTTACTGAACTTCTTGACATAAAGACCTGGTACTGAGCAGAGGACCTGGAGACACAGTTTAGTGAGGTGGTTCTGCTGTTAAGAGAAATGAAGTAAGACAATTAAAGAGAATAGTTACTTTAAATGCTTTTAGATCTAAGCTGCTAAAAGGCTAGCTGTGCAAAAGGAAAGTAACCATGATAAATATGGCATGAAACAATAGAGAGCTCAGGCAGAAAAAGAATCTGGTGCAGTTGCACAAGACATTTTTGGCAACAATTCCATGTAAATCTCTCAAATGAGTTCAGGTACTTAATAGGCAATTAAAAAGACAGCCAATGTAAATGAATTAATAGCAGAGTCTTAAAATGCATTAGTAATGCTCTGTAATTAATAGAAATTATAAAGGAAATGAATGCTTGCTTACAGCCTTATTAAGCTCTGAATGTTACATCATAGCCTGAACTGATTGGGATGATAAAAATTCAGAGGAAAATATGGAAAAAATGTGGAAAGCACCATTAAATACTTGCCAAATCTCAGCAACATTTCAATAATGTGCAATCACCATTCTATATTTCAGAATGCTCATGCAAGATGACATTCAGAGTATTTCAGTGTAGGTGCTGAAGAGGTTTATCACAGCCCTGCAAGAACTGGCATGGCAATCAGAAAGGGAGCTCGGGAGTCTAAGGTGGAAGGTCTCATGCATTATTCAATTAGCCCAGTAATAAATTAACTGCTACATAAGCTCAGAATCAGTCTTGGATGTCCTAATACTGTAAAGCTCCATGAAATGCCCATCCATTACCAATCTCACTTCA
The DNA here is from genome assembly GCF_003031625.1 of Empidonax traillii. Taxonomy (NCBI): domain Eukaryota; kingdom Metazoa; phylum Chordata; class Aves; order Passeriformes; family Tyrannidae; genus Empidonax; species Empidonax traillii. The sequence continues at coordinate 430,387 of NW_020955628.1, read as the reverse complement.
TTTTTCATTCCCAGGCTTAGTTCTGGGCTTACCAGAGACACTGAAGGAGATGGTTTGGCTTTCAAACTGCTGTTCTGGCTCCAAGTCTCCTACTTTTTCTTGTACAGCAGTTGCTCACATATCAGGGCTTTATAACACCTTCGAGAAATATTCTTTTGTCAAATTCTGGGTATGAACTCTTGGAGCAACAGCTGTCCCTTGCTGAGTGCAGCAGGAAGGCAGGTTTTGCACAGAACCAGAAGAGCCTGTGTGGGAGCAGAAGACTCTGCAGATGCTTCATGACCTCAGAGAGAGAAAGTGAATGCTAATTGAAGAGGGCTTTAAATGGCATTCTGCCCCCAGAGCTGCTTTATAGAGATGTTGGTTGCCCATCTGACCTGTATAAAGTTGTTGATGTTTCCCTGGCAAACAGCTTGATGCAGCTAAATTAAAGCTAACACAGTTCACAGCCAGCATCCAGATCGAGAATAATAAGGAAGAATCACACAGAAATAGCAAAAAAATCACTTTCAGAGTAATGGAGAGAATAAGGAATATTAATTTCAAGGGAAATACCTGCCACTTCTGGAGTGACCTGCAAGGTTTATCTGTGCATTACAGTGGAGGAGAGGAACAGATGGGAATGCTTGAGGCCAAGCATAGTTCCAGTTGTATCCTGAGAAGTTCCATGAACTGTAGAATGGGACAAACTTAAAACTTGCTTATAAGAATAGAAAATAAAGCTCATAAAAAAAAGAAAAAGAAAAAAAAAAGAGGCTGAGAGCTATTTCAGACTCTTTCTCTGCAAGTGGAGGTGCTGGAAAACTGTACTTATACTTACTCTTTCCACCTTATCTCTTTATGTTCGTTTTCATGTCCCAAAGTTTCTTCAAGGATGACTGACCTTATGGGAGACTTCCTTGAAATGAAACATTCTGGTTGGAAGCTGTGAATGTTTTAACCATCAACAACAGACCAACACAGAAATCCTCCTGCCATCTTCATAAGTTCCCTTTTCTAGTATTCCTTCATCTTCTTTCTGTTACACAGATGTAAAATTCTTAGATGTGAGGTGTAAGGTTGAACTATGAGTTTTCAGTCGTCACCAGCTGGGAAAGCTGCAGTTTTCTCTATCCAAAACTTTTGAAAGTTTTGCTGACCTTCTCTGGTCAAGCATCTCTTAACCTGATCTGAGTGATGTTACATTCTTTTAGATCCTCTTTTCTTCCATAAATTGTACCCTATACCTGCTCAGTCTGTATAATACTGTACAAAATGATATGGATTCAATTTTAGAGTAAAGCCACTGTTTTTCTGCCTTTAGTAGTTGCTAGTGATAGTTAATTGAAGTGAAACTTTTCAACAGCTTCTGTAAATTCATCCAGAGTAGGTGAAGGAGGGTCAGCAAAGAGCTGCAGTCCTTGTGAGCTGGGGTGGGTAACCATGGGAGCTGCCCAAGGTACAAGCAAAAGACTCAAACCCTTTCCCTTGGGGTCAGAAGCAGGAAGATTAAAAATGTGCCACAAATAATGTAGGTCAGCATGGATAATGTGGGGGGTGAGAGCCTTACACACCTGTGTAGAAAAAGTTGGAATCCAGGCTTGGAATATCTTCTGAAAACTTCCAATTGCTTTTCAAGCCGTGGCCTTTTGGGTAGGTGCTGCCAGCACATAAACTTTATAAAGTTCTGTAGGATTTTGTGGCACAGAGGGTCTCTAGCTGGAAAAAGAATAAAGGCAAGGAAAATTGAAAGTGGGGGCAGACAGAAGGTATGAACAGCAAGAAGCATTCCAAAGTCAAAAGGGTGCAAAGAGTTTTAGGTTGCATCTAAACCACCTTCTGTTCTTGAATGGGAAAGCCAAGATCTTGGGGGGTTCAGATGTGGGAAAGTGAAAGTTGCCTTAATATCCATCCTGACAAGCTGGAGGGTCTTGTGTATTTAGGACTTCATTCTCTTGCCACGTGCTTGAAATTGTCTTAATCCTGCATCCCACAAAATTTCTGTATCCCACTGTGTCCCTTCATTTTCACAAACTTTTATGGATTTACATGAAGTTCCAAAGCAGTGAGGACTTTGCAGGGATAATCTTTCAGTTCAACAGATTCACCTACTGAGTAGCAAGACTTGGAGTAGCTCTGCTGGTTTCAGCTGGACTATTTATGGTTTGAGTTGCTCAAATCAGCCAAAACTATACAGGCAGCAGAACTTTAATCCATGTAGGAGCTGACTTTCAGTGTGTGCTTACAGCAGCAGTTCAGCAGAAAAATTCATCACAAATTATGAGATACTGACACAAAAATGTCCAGAGGTCGATTTTTTGGGGGGGTTAGTTTCTTTTCGCCTCCTGAAAGTGTGGCTGAATGTGAGCTGTGTTTATTCTGTGCTCCCTGTGCCTTTGGGAAATTTATATCTACAATTTATGTAGCCTCCCTCTAGCCTGGAGAAGTTCACAAGTGAATAATAATGATAATAATGGCATGGTAGGTTGGGGAGCACTCCAGGAACATTACAGAGTAGAGAGCTCTTTTAGAAGTTGCTGTCAGTCTTGCACCACACACGTTTCAAGAAACATTGTCCCAGATGCTTGTACAAACCCCTGATATAAATGGCACAGCAATTAGAAACCTGCCTTAAAAAATATCAGCCCTGAATGATGGGCATTAATCTAAAGAACTCCAGAGACTCCATTTTATGCCTTGCTGGTTCTTTACAGGGCTAACCCTTGTGTCAGCTTCAAAAGCATCAAAACAAATCTTTTGCATGGCCAAATCATCAAGGGTTGTGTTAAAAAGAGTATACAGACCTCCGTGGGAAGTTTGCAATTCAACTCAAACTAAAACAAAACCCCCCTTGGCTTTTGAAGTTTGTTGCCAAGCTGAATCAATGACAAGTCATGAAAAGGGTCTTAATGGTCATGTGTTTTTTCCCCAACATATCATATTATTAGCTGGAGTTCATACCAGGTCTTAACCTCATGTGGAGCTTTGCATTAAAATCATGAGGCCATATGATAAATCAAAGGAGTTAAAATCCAACTGTGTCAAGAAAACTTTTGAGTTTGCAAAAATAATATGAATGGCCATACTAATAGTAATAATGAACATTTGTAATTTCCTCCATTTATCAGCTACAAATGTTTGCCTTTTTAACAACAACAACAAGGTTAACTGAAATAAGTCGAATGAGCAGACCAAAAAGTCACAACTGCAGATACTTACGTAGTCACTAAAGTCCAAACATTAAAGAATGCTCCTGGGTTTGTCAAAAGCAAAAGATAGTCAATAAAGAATCGGATTTAGATCAAGTTTACTTTCTCTGTCAAAGAAGGAGCTGATCAGACTTCCTAAAGAGAAAAAGAAAAAAAAAAGAAAAAAAAAAGATTTCCCCCTGCTTGGAAACAGATGTTTGTACTTGTACCCTAACTGGATACTTGAACCTCTGCGAGTTAATAGATAAACTGCAGACAACAGACCACCAGTGGAGAGAAAATGTATTTTGTATCTTAGAGTTAAAAGATCAGTTGAGGGGTTTTGGTGTCCTTCCCACCCTGAGTCATTTCAAAGTAACAGAATAACCACAAGACAGCTTTGTGGTCTGGAATGCTAATTAAAAGGAGCCCTGAGCTTCCAAGAGGCAGAACTCAAGAGTGTGCAGAGAAAAAAAGATTCCTTCCAATTACCAGAAAAAGAAGTTTTAATTTCATTTTTTTTTAAACCAAACCTTGTATGGATTAACCAGTGATAACTGTTTACACAGCAGAACTGGAGAGAGAAGGCACTGAAGGAGCAGTGAACTGTTTCTCAAAGCCTCTCAGATCATGTCATCAAGGCAGCAGCAGGAGCAAATGTTTTTGCTAGAAAGTTTGTGATGGGCTGACCCTGGCTGGACACCAAGTGCCCGCCAAAGCTGCTCCATCCCTCCCCTCCTCAGCTGGGCAGGGGCAAGAAAATACAACCAAAGAGAAGGACAGGGGCAGATCCCTCAGGAATTGCTGTCAAGGGCAAAATAGGCTTGACTTGGGGAAAATTAATGTTTCCACCTTCCCTTTTGAGCTCACACTCTCGTACAGTCACCTGCTGCAGCGCTGTCCCCACTCTGCCAGTCCCAGGGCACTTCTGCATTTACATAAACCAGACAATATCTCTCCTTTGTTGCACAAAGGTGTTAATAAATGCCTGGGTTTGAATTAAAAGGTGATAATGGAAAACAGAGACCCCCAATGTGTCAATCCTTCTGATGCCTCCAAAACACTGTCTGATGTCTCAAACAGCCCAAAAGAGCTGTACATGAGCCAACCAAACAAACCTCATTTATATGAACAAATCCTTCAAAAGCTTAGAAGGGAGGAGAAGCCTGTGGCAGGTGGAGATGGAGGAAAGAAAAACAGAAACCTGAAAACACATTCAAAGACCCCCAACCAGTGTGAGTCCTCCTTTATATTTCAGGGATAGGAAGGGATAGAAAAGAGGAACATAAGATTGAGCTGGCTGACCACAGCACATCTGTGTCTGGTGCTGCACTCAGAAAAGGCAGCGTGACCTCACCAGCTGCTGCATTAAGGAAAAGAGACAAAATTTTATACAGACTTAACACTTGCACGTTCCATTTTCAAAAGCAACCTGCAGTGGGTAGGAGGATTCTAAAGCCTTACCCCCTGAGCTCCTAAGGCACTCCTAAAACCATCTTCATCTCTCTCTGTGCTGCCTACATGTTGCTTCTGGCTTCATCCAGGAGTCGCCAGTGGACGAGCCTGGGCAGAGGTGGAAGGGGTGGTTCACACTTAAATCTGTTCCCCCAAACTCCTTTCACCTCGCTGGAGTTGTTCATAGAAGACACAAGGACAGCAGTGCATACTGGAAGGTGAGGAAACACAGAACCTCCACGTCAGGATCAGCCCCCCCAAATATTCCCCTGGCACTCAGAACAGGGCTCTCCAAGATCCTTGGGTAGGAGGGAACTCCAGCAACTGGTTCCCAGCAAGCCTATCCCTGCTGAGCAGTCTGGATAGTAAAGCACTTCCCAAAGCTGTGACCTGTGAAAGAAGCAAATTAATGTAGCCATCACAGCTGCAGGCACCTGTCTGTAATTCTGTGTCTGCATCCTTGCTCCAAGCTCAGGAAGGCACCCTGACAACCCATTGTAGTGTGAAACCTGCAATTACTGCGTGTACAACACTGAAGAAAGGACAGGCCACTACAAGGTTAACAAATCAAGCTCTGGGAGACAAATAGGAACGGTGAATTGCGAGCCCTTGGGCCCTTGTGACAAACATGCCCTCCAGAGTGCTTCCTTTTGTCACCCAGGGAGTTCCAGCACCTGTTAGCACACAGGAGCCTCAGGGCTGGCACCACTTCCATGCCCCTGCCTTTAAATCAGCCGTGCTGACATCCAGACTGAAAGGCTCTGCGAGATTCCACTTTGCCTGTTTCTTAGGTCTCCCAAGCAGTGGCAGATATACCTTCCAAAATATCACACGATTTGGATCCAGCACAGTGTAACAGGAACCTTTCTGTCTCCTTTTTCCTATCTGGAGGTGGTAGATGAATCTCAGATTGTGTAAATCGCTTATGCACTTGCTATTTGCATGATTACAAGATCCAGCCTGTTTCTTTCTTGCTTATGTGAGCATTAAAGTAGAAAACATTATTAACTTTTCCTGATCTACATCAGTTAAACTTTTCCTGATCTGTGTGAGCATGGTTGAGAAGCAAATTAGAGCCTTCATGAAGTAAACAAATCCCAGGATAAGTATCTTCTATTTCAGTCACTGTTCTTGCTGTTAATATATTTCCCATTATCTGAGCAGCAAAATTATACCCTTTCATTTAAAATTGCAGGTCCTGACAAAAATGAGTATCATTGGGCTTTAAGAGATATTTTAGAATCTGTACTTGCAAAACTAGTATTCGTATTTACTTTATCATCACAAACTTTTGATTCAATGTAATTGTTGATTAATGCATTAACTTCTGTGTGTCTGTCTGAATTTGCACAAATCATCCTGCACTGCTATGGTGGTTAACGTGGGCTTAGCCTCTTGCAAGCTGAAAATGGAGCTGGACGAACAGTGCACATTTCAGTCTGAATGGAAACGTTGTATTAAAATACATTGGCTTAATCCAAAATAGAAAGTATTTTTGTTTATCTGTGAAACTAAATCCCACAGGTTTTATTTTGAGCCAATATTTTACACAATTAGCGTTTTTTTATTCTTGCTTCATATTAACCTTTTCTTAGCCTCCCTCTATAATCCCCACATCCTCTGTCATGGAATCCTTTTTTAAAAATGCAATGTTGAAAGCTAACGATGGAAGATTGTATTCTGAAAATCGTTCAAATGGCAGAAGCCATCAGACAAGCTATTAAATAAGAAATCCATGATTTCTCGTTTTGCAATGAAAAGTCGTAAAGTTTGTCTCTTCTAGTCTTCCTTGGAGAATATTAAAGTATTGTAGTGGAGTGTATTATTCCATCAAACCCTTCTGCACTCAGTTTTATGTTTGCTGGCCTGTGTTTTTTGTGGCCTGCACCTTTCAGCTGTGATGGGCTCTGCTGTCTGCAGAGCTGCAGGGGTGTTTGAGCTCAGGGGAGTCAGGGACAGACACCCACCTGCAGGCAACACTTTCAGGAAAACCTGCTTTGTTCCATCTTTTTTTTTTCCTCTCCTTCCTCACATCCAAACCATTCAAACTGAAAATAGCTGTTGAACTTTGATTCTGGAGAAATCCAGCACAGCAGAGGCGCTTTTCACATTTCCCTGAGTTGTTCCCTTCCAACACCACGATATTTAGGAGGAGTATTGTGTGTAAAATAAATTTGATGGCATTAGCTGAATTTATTCCATCATGGTGAAATTCATTAATGAATCATTGTGTTTTTGTTAGGATAGTGGTGATTAGTACCTGGAATCAGTTGGTCTGAGGTATTTATCAGACAATAATGGCCAATAAAGCCGTGGGTTTGTACCAAGTACAGTCAATCTCTACTGTAATATCCAAGCCCAGAGAGTGGCTGTGGGGGTGATAGCAGCATTGTGAGCTAATTCCTTTTCATGTCACAAGCTATTCACCAGAAACTGCCTCTTTATTATCCTTTCTCCATGTGTTGAGCCTATTGACTGTTAATCTGGATTAACAATGCTGAGTGGTGACGATACATGATAATAATTTTGCTCCATTAGATGATGTCGATCCTCTGTTACCTCTCCCCACCACAATGCAGTGCTGAAGTTACTGATGCTCTGGTTCTTCTACAAATTACATTCTTTAGGGCAAAAAAGCAAATTATTTGTGTGTAGGGAGTTTGTGCTGCTAGAGGTTTAAGGAATGCTGAAATCATGGAAAACAACAGAGTTCTTAAAGGCTGTGGGTGCTGGGTTCGAGACAGGCTGTTCCACATGGAATCATCTCTCCTGAGAAACTGGGAGGAGAGGGAGAGGAATGGGAATACCAAACCACACACAAATATATGGAAAATCCAGATTTCTTTATTTGGAATACCAAAATGGTACACAGGGAAGTAGCAGGGAATTCAAGAACATTTAGAGGAGGAAATTCAGACTTTGTGAGCCCTGACCTGGAGAACAAAACAAAATAAAAAATGACAAGAAGAAAGAAAACCAACCTTCTGAACATATATGTGGGGCCAAATTTAGGACCAATGAGACATCTTCTTATCCACCAGTAAATAAAGACAATTTGTTTTGATTTCATTCAGTTGGCACAGGCTGGATGAAAAGTTCAAATGCTGGGTAAGGAGAGGACATAAAAATGTATTTTTATGAATCAGAAATGCAGAAAACTGATTGTAATTCATAACTCCATGCTGGTTTTATTGTTTTGAAATCACACACCAGTGCTTATGCAACAGAATTCTCAGTTTAATATGTAATGAGTGTGCTGTTCAGTAGTATATTTTATTAGGCATTAGAAAGAGTTATGGAGCCATCCATATGACATGGATTACAGAACGTGTCAAGAAATCAAGGATGATTTTTGCTTCTTTACCAAACAAAATATACTTTAAGTAATTGCTATTAACTGATATTACTTGCCAGGAGACCTATTTTTATATAACAGAACAAAATGGAAAAGAAAAGGAGGATAAAAAAAGTAAGTAAAGACAGAGCTGGATTTCACAGAAAAATGATTAGATTTTTTTTTAACTACCATGTAATCTTAAATTTGATCTACTGCAGAGAAATCAAAAGATGGAGCTTTAATGTTTCTTAACACTTAGTTTTCACAAAGGAAAACTCAATGTCCTCCAGTGTTTTAGGATAACTTTCATGGTTAGAAAAAAAATTTTGTAGTTTAAAGTAATAAAGTTGGGCAGAACAAAAAACGTAACAGGTCATAAAAAGTTTTCTTTGCATTTTGAGACAGGCAGTTCTTTAAGGATGGAGATAACAGGGCTGCAGAGCTCTGGATTTGAATGCTTGGCTCAGCTGAAGACTTTCTGAATGTCCTTGGATAGATCAGCTGATAAATCATAAAGACTCCACTTTTTTTTCCCCCCCCTCTCTTTTTTTTCCCCTGATCTGATTGCCTTGTTTGTTTGATTTTATTAGTGCTGACTGTTGACTCGATCTTTGTGCAGCACCCAACACAGCAAGAGTTGTTTTGAATTTTAGTGGGTGATGATTGAAGCCTCTATGCCCTGTTGTAGTAATAAAAAATACTTATTAAATTTTGCAAACATTTGGCATAACCTCCACTGAGTGTAAATAGGAGAATCCACTGAAGCTTTTCTGTTGCAGTTTAGTTGCCTGCTGTATTTTTTCATTATGTTTGAACACTCTGTGCCAGAACTCTCTCACTTCTCCAACGCAGTTTTAATGTCTGTTTTCTTACCCTGAAAAGAAAAAGCATCTTCAGAATGAAATGAGTCACAACAAGAAAGAAAGCCAAGATAATTGAAAAAAAAAAAAAAAATTAAATACATTCTCAGCTTATTCTATACCAAGTTACAGACTTCAACCAAAACACAGCTCTGTTCTCGCTGGTGTTTGGGAACAGGAGCTGTATTTGGGTGTGTGGATTGACCACTGCAGTCAGTGCTACTCCATCCACAATTTCTGGGAATCATCCTTTCATACATGGTGTAACCAACCGTTTTCAGGAATGTTAAGCCCAGTAAAAGGTGCTTTCTGGGATTTCCATGGGGCATTGCCTTTCTAGAAGCAGGACGTTTAGCCAGTGTGATGTTCTTGTGTGATGCTGGTTAAATCAGAATTTCTGTTCTGCAAGGTTTGGGAGACTCTTGCAAAGGACCTGTGTATATCTGAACTGTAAGGACGTGTAGAGTTCAAATAAAGAGGTAAAATTTAGGATACAGCCGAGAAATGCTGTCTTGAGCTTCTTCATGTAAAGCAGAACTGTATCCTCATAACTTTGAAAAAGTCAGTTGCATCCTAAAAGACTTCCACTGATAGAACAGATACCAGGAAAGGGGATTTGTGTGTTGTAAACAAATAGAAATTCAACACTGATTGTTCTTCCTCAAGCAAAAAAAAAAGTCCTTCAACAAAGTATTCTTCTCCATGTAGTGTAAACCACTGAGCAGGTTCCTTAAGTACCAAAGTGCTTTATTTTATCACTTCCATCATATCCACAGAGAGAGTCATAATTAACCTACAAGTTCTTTAAAGCTTTAAGCACCAATTCTTTTAATTGGTTAAATGTTAGAAACCTACATTATGTAAATGCAAGGAGGGTTTACTGAAATTTGTTCTAGTGATAATCCATCTGTCTTGGATAAAGGCCAATGTGCAAGCAATTGTGCCACTCTCAAAGAGCAGTAGAAGAAAGATTTCTCTTTCGTGTTCCACATGACTCAACATGATCTCTGTATACTTTTATATTCCTAGAAACAGTCACAATAGGTTTTCTGAGCAGGATGCCAGATAGTCTTTAACAGGAACAGCTTACACTGCTTGGAAATTGCACTATAAAAATGAATATGTTTTATTCTTTTAAAACATGCATAGTATCAGCTCTTTGTAGCAGCTAACAATTTTCAAGCCAAGGAAGCTCAACCCAGTTACTTTTAGAAGCACTAAGGCAGAAATATGTATTTTCCACAAGCATTCAAATGTTAAAGTAGCCAAGACAGAAAGACAAACCCCTTTCTGCTGCCCTGCAGCAAGAGAATAGACAGATAAATTTTTTTGACTGCTGTGCTTACTGCTTACATCTAAATTGTTTGGTAATGGCTGGATAATGTCTTAAATTAGGGAGGTATATGCACAATTTCACTTTACTGAAAATATATATGCAATACACTTTCTCAATTCTCACAGCCATATCATAGAATCATTTAGGTCAGAATCATCTAAAATCGTAGAGATTCTATTAGATCATTTGGAAAAGACCTTTGAAATCGTCGAGTACAACTGTAAACCACATATGGCCAAGTCCACCCCTAACACATCATCTGAGCTACCTGCACCCAGCTGAGTTATAGACAGTCTTCGCATCCAAAATACAGCAGAGAGATGCTGCAACGAGAGTGAAGCAAGGAAAACTGAAGAGAAATGTTTTGGGATGTCCTCAGGGCACACCACGTGTCCCAAACCTGCCTTAACCCTCCCCCTGGCCCCAGAGTCACTGTGCCCAATGCTGTCCTTGCAGTGAGACTCTGCTTCCCAGACGAGCAGCATCAGTGTCTCCATTCCAGGTGGCACTGAGCCATTGAGAATGAGTAAAATCACACACTGGAGCATCCCAGTTTGTTGTTACAAACACTGAAAAGTTCAGAAGATTGTTTTCTAAATTGTTTCTGAGATGCTATTACCTTTCTCCTCTTCGAGTGAATCTTGCAGCAGCCAAATGCTCAGCGCTGTTAAAATGCTTCGGATGCTGCCTGTAGTTTATTGTTCCCTTGAAGCAATTTATTTCATTATAATGTACTCATGAAAGAACATTAGTGTTTAATTATCAGGAGAACTATTCTTAGCAAGGCTCAGGCTGAAGGATGAAGTCCTTGGCTGTTAGTTGCTGCTCATCTACAAACTGATGGTTGACAGAGCAAATGTCACACATGTTAGTTCGATGACCTCATGCAAATAATATCTGTAGTGAACTTTATAGGTTTTTTTTCTATTAAAATTCTTTTTGAGAATAAATCTTGCCAACTCGACATACTCTGACTGGCAGAGTGAAAACTCATATGAGGCAGCTTTGCACCACTGCAAGGAAAAGCTCTGCATGGAAATACCTGCGTGCACTGAGGTGTTGCCAACCCTGTGTGAAGGAGGGATAGAAGTGACCACAGAACTGGTTTTGCCCTCTGCACCGGGAGGGGAATTTCATTCTAGTTTGCTGTGTCAGTTATTAATGCTGATTCTCTAGCTATCAGCAAAAGATTCAAGGTAATAAACATGATAGACGTAAGGTCACGGAAGGAAACCTTGATGGGAACCCTGGTCTTTCTCCTCTGACGCTGTATCTTAATAGCACTTCAGTTAAGGAATTATGTTATCCATTTACCCTTAGTAATTTAAAGGCAGTATCACCATTTTCTCAGTCAGTAGATTATGGTCCCAAGTTTTGACCTGAATACCAAGGTGTTCAGCAACTGCTGTACTCAGGAGCATGAATCACACAAATAGTAACAAGTTGGTAGGTGGAGCTATAGCTTTGGATGCAAAAGTCTGGCAAAGTATAACAGAATTACTCAGGAGTAAGACAGGGAAATAATCAAAAGCAGGGTAGAAAGTTTACTTCTTGTCCAAAATTCAACATGAACTGTTTGTTGAAAAATCAGAGAGCCACGACGATAAAAAAAGTGATAAATATCATTACAAACAAGCACCAAGCAGTGCAAGATGATTTTATTCATTGCTTCTATACATGGTACCTGAACATGCATGGCATTCTCTGGATTCACTGGGATCAATATTACAGTGAATAAGCTCCTTTAAATTGAAATAGCAAAACACTGTTTTTTCCTGTCATTATGATTTCTGCATTTTAGTTTTAATCTTGCTCTATATAGTCCATCTTCCTTCCTCTGCTAATAAAATCCTGTGTCCCATATGTGATGGAGAAGACAAACCTTTGCTGAATTTAAAATATTCCTGGATTTCATAATCACTGACAAAAAGCAAAACCCCTAATTGCTTCTTACTTCCCCACAAAGTCTAATTCTGTGAAAAATCCTGCCTTTATCAACAACATCAAAACTGAACTTTATTCTTCAGGGCCTCAGAACTTGGCCTTTAATCACAGATTGGCGAAATAGCACACACGGTGCAACCCAGAAACGAACCTCAAGTGCGAGTACGTCATCTGCAATCCCAGCTGATTAATCATTTTGTTGTTCTTATAAATGAATGTTAATTGCCACGTGTGCACCTCCGTGCCTGTCGCATTAAAACACGAGGTGGGAATTTTCACCCTCGCTGGCTGAACGTACCCCCAGGGCAGGACGCTGTCGCTGAGCGACCGGGAGAGCTGTCACCATCTCCCAGGGTGGCACATCTGGCAGCAGAGGGTGGGACCCTCGTGCCAGCAGTGCTCTGGGCACGTGAGTGTGCCCTGGGTGTGAGCAGGGCACCCCCTGTGTGACCGTGCACCCCACGTACGAACCGTGCAGTTGATGTGGCTGCACTGAGCACAACAGGCTCCCTCTGGGAGTGCAGCCCATGGCCAAACGTGCCCTACGTCATCACAGTGCTCCCCAAACACCAGGGTGCCCCAGGTGGGAGCTGTTACCCATGTGGAGCTAATGAGATCTCGTTATTGGCCCCACCTGTGCTGGGGTGGAACCCTTCAAAAGCCTCCTGGAACGCACCAGAACCTTCCCTCATCACCTGCTGCTGCAGGAGTCTCCTGCTCTGCGTGTTCTGGGCTCCTGATGTGCTTCCAAAGGTAAGGGACGGCTTAAACAAAAAAAAAAAAACTTTGTATGGAATGTTCAATATAGATATCGCTGGTGGAAATGATTCTTGCCCTTGTTCTCCTTTGGCTTTGTAGTCACTTTTGGCCTCCTTAGTGGTGCTTTTTGTGCCATGCTGTGCTAATGGGAGAGCTTTGCCTCCTCCAGCTCGCCCTGGCACAAGCTTTGTGGTTGTGTGGTGCTTTTGGAGGAGTAAACAGGAGTTGTTTCCCTCCAGACACCTGTGCACGGCTGCACAGTTACAGTGGTGGCTGTTCTGGGTGTCACGAAGAAGTCACACTGTTTCCCCCCACCCAGCAGCTCAGCTGGGCACAGGTTTTGTGAAGAAAGCTGCTGCTGCTGTGTTTCAGATTGCTTTTGGTTTATTTTTTCTGAGGGAGTGAAAAAAAGGAGTTTAGCACACGTGTCTTTGCCACTTTAACTGTAGCTCTCACTATGCCATGGATGCTATAATATGTATTGATTTGTTTGCTTTCCACTGTGAAGGGTTTAATGTTGCTACTTGAAAGATGATTTTTTAAAAGTGTGGTGTTATACTGAGTTGGTTCTGACATCAAAAAATCAAGGCAGAATCAGCAGAGGAGAGAGCAAGGATATCAAAATGATTAATTGCTGCATTAGCATTCAGGCACTGAGTGTATTTTGCTTTATGGATTGCTTGTTTCCAAAGGTACGATCGTGGCTTCTGGGTTGTATTAAAAGATGGGTGTCCTAGGTATTGAAGCCTAATTTCAGAGGGGATTGCATTCCTGTAGAATGGAGGAAGGAGGTGGAAGAGAAAGGAAGAGAGAGGAACAAGTTTTGTGATTAAATACCAGCTCCAAACGATGCAGAGCATGGAGCCTTGGACAAGTTTGGTCAGCCAGCATTTGTGAAACTGAACTGCTACCTGAAAAATACACTCTTAAATTTATTTGGCAATGCATGAAAATTGTCTCTGCCATGTCTGTAACATGAAAAAAAAAATCACCACTGTGCAGTCCCCTGAGCTTTTGATGGGGCTTGGGGTGATCTGTTAGATCTGTGTCTGCTTACTTCATCTGAGTTGAGGTCAGTTATTCAGTGAATTTGTAGAGTTTGGAGAATTGTTCAGCAATCTTTAACTTAGTGATACATCTTCTGTTGTTATTGTTTTTAAAAGTGCCATTATGAATTGCTCAGTGTGACTTCAAATGCAGGTACACTCTCTGTTTTGGCACGGGAGCTAAACCTGTGTCTAATTTTACGTGTAAATCCAGTCCCACTGTTACCACTTGTGTGCTTAAAAGCAGCCACGTGCTTTTACGTTTTTTAAATGTAAATATATATGTATAAAAACCACGAAAATCCACAAGTGTTCCCCTGTGTTTTGGTGCTGTTGCAACAGCACAGACCTGGCAGCTGACCCAAAAGCCTTGGGAAGGGCAGCCCCGAGGTAAAGGGTGCATCAAGAAGTTCTGAGATTCCCTGCAGTCAAGGCCAGAAATGACCACTGGGTTCAGCACCCCTGCCTTGAGCCTCTGGCAGTGCCCCTTTGCAGGTTAGGTGTGGATTTTGTCGACAGCATTGGTGAATTCACTGTTGCAGCTGAGAACAGGCAGTGCTAAGCAGAGTGTCAGAGCCACGGAGCTCCAGGTCTGCTTGTTACGAGGGAAGCTGTTTTTTATATGTTCTCATCTTGTGGAACCAGCCATGCATGATTGTAATGAGTGATGGCCTGATTAAATCAAAAGCAGACATGGAAGAAACACTATTAATCTGTAAGCATATGTGATGCTAACAGCCATCGAAACATAATGTTGCAATTATCCTAGGTAGGCAAGAGTAATTCTCTCTAATTAAATTCCGAGGATGTATATTTGGATGCATGTCCTGGGTCTTCTGTCATTTCTGTACTGATAGAAAGGAAGGTACCAGAATCATTCCCAGTTATCCTGACCGTGTGCCTTTTGATTGCAAATTCATTTTAGCACAGCCCGCCTGGGGACAGGCTTTGTAAATACAATGTGCTATCAAAACAGATCATGTGTTCTCAAACATGTCAGTGGCATCAGTATCTTTTCTTTTCTTTTTTTTTTTTTTTTTTTAATTCCCCCCCTCCTTCTGTGGCAAAATAAGATGTGATTTCATATCAGATTAAACAGCTTCACAATAATATTTTTAGAAACATCAAAATAATAGTGAAGAATGTGTAATACACTGTAGCAAGTTGATTTAGATAAAACAGCCTCACTGTATACATCAGCTGCAGCTCCAAAGACTCCTTCTGGCAATTCTTAGAAAGTGGAGAGGGAAATACAGCTTTGTAATCTTCATTTCTGGGAGTTTTTTGTAATTTTTTTTTTCCCCTACTTTAAATCCCCTCTAGAAAATCTGCTGACTGCTTGTCACTCTTATTTTGATGAACAAATACAGCAACCCTCTATGAATCCCCTGTCCACACCCCAACAGTCATTCTGGGCAGAAGTGTCACCTGCTGCACCTACCAAGGGTAAACTTGGGGGCTGGTGTTGCAAAGTGCAACACTCTGAGGAGCATCATTTACAGTTTTGGTTGCTCATTGTTTTGTTCCTTTTTTTTGTTGGTGGCTGAAATGCACCCTGGTGCAAAATTCCAATGCAAACCCCTCGATCCCTACTGGTCTGGTTGTCTTCAGGTGCAAATAAAGTTCTAACAAGAATTAGGAGATGCTTAATTTGTCTTCAAAGGTTTTTTGTGTCATCGAGGCCCAGGCACACACACACATTATTTTTAGAAATATTTTCCCACTCACATACCCCTTTCAGTGTCCAGATACTCTAATTTGCTGCTGGTGATGGTTTGGAGTTTGGGTGAAAAACTTGAAATTGCTTTAGCCTTTATCACTTTTGAAAATCAAAACCAAAACAAAAATGGTGGCTAATGAGGATATTTGATGATTTGTGGTGACTTTGATATAATAATTGACTTCTAATATGTGGTTTCAAAGCAGTTGGATGAGATTCACCCTCGTGACTTCTGTATCTATTCTATTCTTATTATGAATGTCTATTATAAAGAGACCTCTCCGTGTCTTTGTACTAAAATTCCTTTTATCATTTGAAGATTCTCGAAAAGTATAACAGGAAAAAGAAATTACCAGGAACACACCTGATTAATTCACAAATTAATTGAGGCTAATTTAGATGACATTGGAGCATGATGACTTTCATTAATAAATAAAACTATTATCAAAAGGAACAAGCATTTTTTTCCTAACTTTGAGTATACCTGTTCAGTTCCTATAATTTAAATAATCCAACAGTTTCTCACTTCCCAGTGATCACCCCGGGTGCAATTCACTGTGGTGGAATAGACCTGCTGCAGCTCAGATATTCAAAATAGTAGGAGAAATCTGGCACATAAAGCCTTGTCCTAGATCTGTGCATGAGGGGGAATATTTTGATTGTTCAAATTACAGCTGCAGCTTTTGCCCCAGACGCGTATTCTGAAAAATATTCAGGCAAATATTGCTCCTGATGGCTTACAAGTGTAGTTATGCTGCAGAGCTATTATTGGAAGGAAGGCAGAATCACTGTGGTGAGTCACTGGTGGATCAGCCTGGGACACTCTGTAATTCCTCATTTGCGGTAAAATCAACAGTGTTTTCCATCTGCCACCGTTGCCATTTGTATGATGGTCATTCCTAGAGCTTCTCTGGAGCTTGACTGGACAGTTGTATTTGGTGCTGTGCAAAGTGCAGAAGGAACAAAAAAAGCTCTTCTAAGTTATGTTGTGGTCTTAGAGGTGAAAGTGTGGAAAGGGACAGGTGAAACTTTTCCCTGGGAGGTGCATAAATTGTGGTTAGAACTGGGACCTGAGTTCTGTGTGGATGTTGAACCTCAACATGTAAGTCTAGGTGAGGAGAGGTCCTTCTGGCTTCCATGAAAGTGGGATAGAACTCAAGCATGTCAAGGCAGTGTTGCTGGGAAATGAGAAACAAGGATACTTTGCTTGGATTTTTTTAGTTATTTTACCTTTCATGGAGATTGATGTATCCTGACTGCCATTCCTTTGAGCCTTCTATGTAGTAACATTAATTACTAAAGCATTTGCAGGTGGTAATTTTGAGTGTTGTGTCCCATAGGAGGAGCAGTTCAAGACATTACCAAGCATCCATTGCCTTGCCAATCAATCTGCAAACCCCAGTTATGAACTGATCTGCTGATATATGTATATATATTTAATTTTCTGAGTGGGTCTGTTCACCCTAATGTGCAGAAATGGTAATGGGAGGGGCTTTTACAGCCCCCCTCCACCCAGGCTGCATCTGACAACAGCCTCTGGCCCCCCATTGTTATCATTCTTTAGATGATAATGGCTCAGAGAGGAGCCAGCTGGAGGAGGGGGTTATTTTTAGTTATTCTAAATACTTCAGAGTCTTACATAACTGGATTTGAGCAATAGTTGATGCCAGACAATCTCACATAATCAGTTGCAGTGCTCCATCAGCTCTCTCCTTATATTCACAGAACAGTTTGTGCCCCAGAGAGGGGGTTAGGCAACAAACATCACATCTAGAGCTGCAAAAACTGCAGGAAAAAAAAAAGCAATGGCTTGAAAACTCCTGAATAGCGAGAGCATACGTTGGAAAATCAAACCCTTTGGATGATTTCCAAAGGAGAAGAACTGCACTGGTAAATATGCTCAGGTTGAAGTCGTAAGGTTCAGTATTGCATGTTTTTTAACAAGCATCTGCTGGATCTGTTGATCCCTTCGTCTGTGGTGCTTGATCTGAGCTGTTCTGGTAGAGTTCCAGGCCTTGTGTTAGGAACAGGATGGCTACTTTTCCACTGCAGGCATGAACACTGGGAAGCTCACTCACAGTCCTGGTGTGTGGTTGTGTTCAGCGTGACTTTCATTCGTGCAGTGGCTTATTTATGGCACTTTGCTTTGTTGATGGTCTTTGTAAACGTTCCTGTGTTGAAACAAATAAATAAACTGTGCTCTTTCCATGAGGGACAGGTGAGATGCAGCCTGAGGACTGCTGGTATGTTCTTGCATTGCTCTGTTTGTTTACAGTGTTTACAGTGTTTGCTGCTGTTTGTTCCTCTCCATCCAGTTGTGTGGTATCACCTACTCAAACGTTTGGGGGTCTCTGGAGGAATTGTAGAAATGGCCAGGAAAGATGAAAGTTGAAGGTCAAACAACAAACTGCGCCATGCAATTAACCTGGCTGCTGTTCCTGAGTCACAAATGGAGGCTATTTTCCCAAAAAAAAAAGGAATCAATATACGGTTTGCTATTGTTATACGTGAAGGAAAAATAAATAGTGTCTTGAGCTTCTTTTCATGAGGTATTCCTTATCACTCTTGAGCAGCTTGGGATAGCACAGAAGGCAAACAAGCCTTCAAAGGTCCCCCTTGCAGGGAATGTGGCTGGAACATTCAAATGACATTGGTTCAGTTCCAAGTTCGGGTGATGTTGACTTTTAAACCTCAGCAACACAGAAGGTGTTGGGCTGTGGGAAAAGCAGTGCTCCAGTCTGAATGCTGAGGAAAGTCTGGCATGACTGAGACCAGTCTCACATCTGTGCAGGTGGGTATCCAGCCTCTGCTGATGTGCAGACAAGACAGATTCCAACTTATATTTAAATATATTGCCACCTGTTGCCTCCTAGAGGAACCAGGACACTCAGGTCTCCCTTGGCATTTGCGCTGTCTTAGGGGTCTGGATCTGTAGTGGGGGAAAGTGCTGCATGTTTTCCTAAGGGTTTTTGGATGAAAGAGCAGGTGCTGATGAAATGTGGAGCAGCTTTAACATATCAGAAGTGACCCAGGGACAGTTCTGTTCTAATTCGCCCCCACCCTGCGAAGCTGCCTTTGGATCGATTCCCGTCCCTGAACACCCATGGCTTGTAGGCTTTTTGTGATGTGGTGATGGTGATAGCTGCCCTTGAGAAACTGTGCAACATCAGAGTAGGTTGGGGACTGCTTGGCATTCTCCTAGAAATGGATTTAGTGCATGAAAGTACACAAACAGAAAAGAAGTGGGGAAAAGGATATAATTGCAAGTCTATTCTAAGATGAGAGGTGTCTGATTTTTCTGGCGTTAAAAAATAAAACACAACTGTTTTTGTAAGAAAAGGCCATTTCTCTTTGTAGTTTCTGTTTTTAAACAGTTGAATTAAAATTAATTATTTCATGTCTGATAGCCATTTTTGCAAAGAGACGTGTCTGAAAGAGCCATTGATTTCCCCGCTCGCAGCGTGGTCACCAGCTGCAGAACGAGGGCTTCATCTTTTAATCTCCACTATGAAAGGAACAACAGAGGTCACTGTGGACTTATAATGTTCAAAGTGATTACAGCAGAGCTGAGAGAGCTTGCAACAAGGCCAGCCTGCTCTTCATTTAGGTATATATATTTATTTCTCTCTGTTCCCCCCACCACCTGGGACCCACATGTTCATGAGTCCAGGGAGAGCTAATTAAAATGGCTTGTTCCTTTTAAATAAGTCTGCAAGCAGCTTGGTACAAAGCCAGAGCAGGTATCATTTTAATATACCTGCTTTAAAAAGGAGGGTATTGTCCTTTGCTTTCTCTCAAGCAAAATGTCTCCTGATTTTGTTCCTGCTTACCCCTACCTTTAATTACTATTTATTAAAGACATTGAGCTGCCCTGGAGACTTAAAAACCAAGCAAAGTGGACAATCTGTTGGAGAACCTGCTATAGCAAATGTTGTGCCTTTTCCACCTCTGCTGTCTTACCATAGACCCCAGGATAAGAAACAGTTCCTGTCTGAAAAAACTTCCAATAACAGGCAGGAGATACAGGCATAAAGAAAAATAATTATACTGTAAATTATTTTCACACCATTTACCCATTCAAATCTGTTTTGGAAAGGATTGTTGCGTTCCAGTGTATTCCAGGGCTGGCAGTCAAATAATCAACAGCACAGTGCATCTTTCAAGTGAAGATGAACACACAGCTTTATCATTAGAATGATAGTCATCCCATCATTACCATCCCTCATGCTGGTAACTTTTATAGAATATTTACTTTTCTGAGTCTCTCTTTCGGCAGCTTTTCCTGCAACCAAGACAAAGAACCCCCAAATCTTATTATATGAATATATTTTCAACTTCTGACCACCCAGTCTCAGGGGAGCACTTGGTCTGATGGCTGCAAACACAACCAAACGTTGTGCTGCACGTGGACCTTTCAGGCAAATGTTTAAATTGGCATTTGTGAAAGCTGGCTGGCTGCCAGCAGCAGTGAGAAACAAACATCACTTATCAGATCACATTACACCTTCCATAAATGCCAAAGTTATCCTTTCCTGCTGCTCCGGTGCGGCAAAGAACTGAGGTGAATCCGAGACCAAGAAGCTTGTTCTGGTACTTTAAATACTTTAAATACTGCTGTCTTTTCCCCACAGCTGCAGTGCTCACCCACAGACTTGATGCTTCCATTACAAGAGAGCCATAAGAAACTGTCCATTTTGGTGGCATATCTACAAACTCATTTTTCCCCCTTCTCCATTCAATGACATGGGAAATTGTAGCCAGACCGAATATTAAAAATGCCTTCCCACACTAACTTAATACACTGCAGCTTCACTAATAGGATGCATTGGAAGCTAATTCTAACTTTTCAAATAGTAAATTCTATTAAACCATAAATATGGTATCTCTTATATGATGCCTATTGTGTATAAATTATATGGCAATACTCTATTTGACTTCAGCTATTTCTTCACTCCCTTGTTTGCATTATGCTTCCTGATGTGCTTTATGGCAGTTTATTTTGCAGTTTATTTCTACAATAAATTGAAGAGCCACATCCACTTTGACATGGGACAGCCCTTAGTGCTTCCAAGTGAGCTGTCACTTCTCTGGGGGTCGTGTTGACTTCTCCAAAACTTCTCAGAACTTGTGAAGAAGGAAATTCCAGTTCTGTGCAGAGGAGAAGCACGAGGCCTCCTTTTTAGCTATTCAGAGTAGGACTTAAATGTTGCAAAAGGAATCCTTTGCCCAGGGTGAACTTCATCCTGACAGTAGGAGGAAAACAATGTGGTCTGAACAAGCAAGCTCTTTTTCACTTCTAATTCTGTGAGTCAGATCCAGGAAAGTGAGTGAAGTGCAATTGATTGCTCAGTAAAACACTCAATTAGAGCAGATTATCTGAAGTAAAAGAATGGCAAACAAGAATTTATTTTTCTTTGTCATTAGGAAAGCTTGGTAACACAATCACTGCAGAGCCAAAGGGGAAGTCATCAGCAGAGAATTATTTTATTTAAAAATGTGCATTACATTCCTTCTCAAGGGCTCTTTTCTTTTTTTTTGAGGGGGGGGATGGTGGGTACTCTTGTTGCTTATTTAATTGGGGGTTTTTTGGCTGTTGATTCTATGTACATGGCTTGGGACTTCCTTTGCCTGCTGATGTCCCTCATCTTTGTATGTTTATAGCCTTTGCTGGTCATTTGTACCAGCAGTGACAGTAGTCAGTCATTTTTCTTCTACTGACTGCTCGAGCAAGATGAAATTTCTCCCCCCTGTAAGAGTACAAATGCAAAGGCACCCATCACTGCTGATCTTAGATATTAAAGTTTGTTGGTCTAAGTATTTTCTTCTGCAAAATAACACTGACAGATTGATTTTTTTTCTCGCTGTGTTTAGTGCTGGAATCAGTTTGTGCTTGTTTGTTTGGGACTGCCCTTTGCCAGCACGGCAATACCAGCGATGGGCCTCTCATCAAAATCCTGTCTCCCAGCACTCATTAGAGTTCTGGGGTGGTTCCTCCCCCTCCCTTTTCTCCTGTGAATTAAACTGTCAAATTATTGAGCCAACAGTTCATGACCAGTCTAAAAATACTGAGGAAAATAAGTTCTGCATGGCTTATAAACAGAGTTACGGGTCACGTTGGATGACAGAGCAGCAGACGTTATTAGATTAGGGGTTTTTTTTTTCGCCGCCACCTCTTTCCTCTGATTATTCAGAGGGGCCTGCCCTTGCTTGAGCTCCTCACCCTCCCAGGCTGCCTTCTGTTGCTGTCCCCACGTGCTGCAGAGCCGTGATTTGCGGAAGGCAGGTGACATCTGCGCGGGTGGGAGCAGAGCTGTGCCACGCGGACCCCGCACGGCTCCATCACCGCACGGGCCTTTCAACCACAGGGCAGCGTCTGCTGGGGGGGTGGGAGCGCTGGGTTGGGCACAGTGTTTCCAGCCATAAACAAACAGGAAGCAAAGTCCTGTTTGCTCGGCCCCTGAGAGCCCCCACCATCTGTCGTCCTCCGCAGATTTTTCAGACTCGCTGGTTTCGCTAATTAATCGTGTTGGGTGCAAGGGTAACTTGCGTTTGGTGTTTCTGCGGGGAAAGGAGGCAGAAGAGGAAAGTCACCCCAGCACCCCTACCCTGATTAGCTTTGTGATAAGGGGGCAGCTCACCGGGGATGGTGAGTTCCTCCTGGCTGCTCCGTCCCCCATCAGGAGAGCAGGTGGCGAGTGGGAAGGCAGGGACAGGCTGTGTATGGAATTTCTGCTCTGCCTGCCCTGAAAACACGAATCGGTGTTTGTGATGGGAAAAAACGATCCATGCCAGATAAAGGGCTGGTGGAGACGACATCTCTAGCTGTAACTTCGTGCTGGTCTTCCAAAAATTTTGCTGTAGCTCCACGGATACCATGCCTTGGCTGAAAGGCACGCTGAAAGGTGTCTGAATAGGTGACACGGTGTCACTGCTAAATGACATTGCAGTAAATGCAGAGGGAAAAGTTCTGTATTCCCAAAATGTGTTGTATGTGGTGCGATGAGCACAGGCTGAAGAATGGAAAGCACATATTGCAGAATATAAAATGTCTCTGGCTGCACATAAACTGCATTTCAAGTGTTCTGTGAAACTGGCCTATTTTTATGAATCTCAGATATATTGACAGACAACATATAGGCAAAATGCTATTGCAGCAGTTCTAAAAATCATTTTAATGATATAAAGTAGCAATATTTTTCACCAGTTATAAAATTATATTGGCTGCCTATAATTCATTTAATGGCAATTATACTAAAAATACTTCCACTTGAAGTAAGTATCTGCAAGAGCTTCACAGAAGTGGGAATGTTTGCCAGATATTTGCTTACACAAGCTACACCTTCACAATGTAATCAAAGAAGCTGTTTTGCTATTAGTTCTGCATGAATTTTTAGCCTCTGAGCCACTGACAAGATGTGGATGAATAATGCCAGTGTCAAGGCACTGTGAAGGCTCAGAAGGAACCTCAAATTCCTTATATTTCAAATTATTCTCCAAAGCTTTCAAAATTGGATTCAATTGAATGAGTTCTTGGAAAGAGAAAGAAATAGCTTGTCTCCATTTGTAACTGGGCCAGGCATAAACTACAAGCTTTACTGCTGCTTCCTACACTGCTCAGGAATTCGAAAATATATCTGAGTGATGAGCAGCTGAGGAGGTTTTGCCAGGACTGGAACTGCCTTATCTCTGCCTTGAATCATTTTTAATGTTTGACTCTGCAGAGATTCAGACGAGGAATCAAAGGGCTGGATTCCTGTGTCTGCTAAATTGAACCGGCTGTTGAATTGGCTGTCCTGCTATAAATGGAATGGATTTGGCCAGAAAACGTCTCCAAAAGCTGCACATTTCTGTTAGCTGAGGTGTGCTTATCGTTGCTTTTCTGTAACTCCCCTCTCCCAAGTCCCACCAGATCTGGGCAGTCCGGAGCAGTGCAGGAAGGACATACAAGGAAGGAGATGGGAGGGGGCAGAACATGGGAAAAGTCCAGGATGGGAGGCTCAACCACACCTCCTTATCAGCTCTTATCAGGTTGTGTCTGCCTTGAGTCTGCCTGCCCGGGGCTTTGGAGCAGATCGGGAGAAGCAGGAATGAGGAGGCATGATAGTGCTGATAGTACCAATGTCTGATGTGCAAGAGGAGGCAGTCAAGACAACAAAGCAAAGATCCTGGGAAGTTTTATGCTGTTACTGCCTTTGCCTGTGTGGTTTGTTACCTGGACTCTGACAATGATTAAAACATTCCATGCTATTACAGCATGGAGTCTGTCCCTTTTTGAACTTGATCCTCTCTTGCACGTCTCTTCTTTGTCCTGGGTTAGAGAAGTAAAAAGTGGTTTTCACTTAGCATGATGAGTCACTCCATTGTAATATCAAAATCTGGGCATTTATTTGGAATTGGAGCAAAATCATTTATAAACCCCTGTAGAAACTATCTTGATTCAAATGATAAAAAAGACATCATTATGATTATTAAAATAGAAGGTACTTTTTTCCTAATACTTTGCCAGCCTGTTTAACTAAAGAATGGAAATACAGCTGTGAGAAAAATGATTTAAAAGAATTCTAATACTATTTAAGGTGAAATTTCATATCAATCTGGATGAACAAGACTGCCTCGTTTATACCTACCACATGAAATTCCCCGAGTATATCGATTGAATTAATTGCACTAAATCACAGAAAAATGTTTCTGACTTTCTAGGAAGCCATAGCTAAAATATCCGACACCAAACTTTCTCACTTCACTCATTCCACTTAGCATTAGTTCCCAATTTAGAGCAGCAGAGAAATGTTCTTTGCAGTTTAAGGAGAAAAAAAAAAAAAAAGGCTTCCTAAAATAAGCAAAGTTAAAATGAATAAGTTGTGGTAATCTCTGTGATTCTTTTTCTTGGAGGTCTCTGTGTGTCAGGGGACTTTGTGCAGTGCAGTGCAGCCCTCTGGAGAGCTCTCCAGGCAGCTGAATCCATCGACCGTGTCCCGTTGGCTCTGGCCATGCTCCCTTCGTGTCTCGTTTGGAGCCAGCCCTGAGTATCCCCACGGGGTCTCTGCAAACTCTTGGTCAGGTACCCACAGCCACGAGCATTGTCAGCTGCCCATGTGTGTGCTGGAGCAGGCACACGGGGAGTGTGTGGTTCTGAAGATGTTTGCAGAAGAAAATTCCAGCCTATTTTCTAAATATGTCTTGAGTCAGGGCCTTGTGGAAGACAGAGCTGTGGAACAATTCGTGTTAGAAGATGGTGCTCCACCCACAGCTTCAACCCTTCCGCTCTCATGGGTCTCCTAGAACTAAACAGATGTGCTAGAACGGCTCCTGCATTCACTGCCTGTGGTTGAATCTATCCCCATTTTCCCAGGAATGATGCAGCCAGTTCCTGGCAGCTGCAGTGGCAATGCTCATAGTTACATTCTGGGTTAATGATGCTGGGTAACACTCTGATGGACCAATAAATGAGTCCTTCAAAAGACAAAAGGACACTTTCAAACTCATCTTTTTTTCTATTGGCTGTGATTCCCTACCCACATAACATAATTAATTACTACTGTGTATGGTCTTCTCTGGGAACTATGCGGGGACTTGGGCTCCTTGTCCAGAGTGTTTGTCAAACTGTGTTTAGACTTGATTTCTACAGTGTTCCTTTTGTTGGCAGGCAGTTTTGTCCATCGTGTCTAGCCTTGTGATGTCACCCAGATCTGGGCTTGATTTGAAACTTCCTTAATTCACGCACAATGATTTCTAAAAGTGCTGCTCTACACATCATAAACACATGTGGTTTATATTGTCAAAACATCTTTTTTTTCTTGTGAACTAACTTCTACTATGGAATAAATTCTCTTCCAACCAGTAGTACTACCGGGTTCTGATAGTGAGATTCTGTTATGGTGGGGTTGCTGAAATTATTTTATAGATTACCTATCATTGCTTCCAATAGTAGACAACCTTAGCTAATGTAGTGGAACTAGAATTTTTCCCCTCGATGTCTGCACTTTCTGGCCTTTTGTTCCGTGTGTAATAGATGGAAAGTAATAGAGAACCGTGCATCGACCATCCAAATATTACAGTCAGCTATGGCTTCAAACACATGGTTCAAGGGATAAACAAGTGTCAGCTAATTCAATATCTGCCAATTTCCACTGGAGTCTATGGGGTAGTTTCTTAGGGATGATATGATATCTACAGTTAAAGTCTCTTACCATTATTGAATGGTGGATGGGAGTACATGGTTGTTAACAACAGTGAGTAAAGGCTCCTGCCCTGCCAGACAGGCCATGTTATCCGGTTGAATTAGAGTCAGTTCAGCTCTATCCAGCCACACTGGCTCACTTGTGTCCTTCCAAATGCAGCACATCTGCTGGAGTTCGCTGCTAAGGATGAAGTGTGATGCTGGGAGAGATCCTGTCAGGCAGGAGGGTGAAAGACCCGTTAGGAGTTAATGTAGGTGAGGAATGAGGCAGTGAGAGCTGCACACCAGTGCCAGCAGCAAAGCCACACAACATCCATTCTGGGATGAGGAAGTCTGGATTTAAATTAAGGACCAGTGGTGTTCAATATGATGTGTTCACTGAAACAAAATTTCTAGCATAATTATGTATGGTGTTGATAAAGAGCAGCTCTTGCCAACCAGGAGGTTGGTGTGATGGGACAGAGGTAGCTGAGCCAGAGGGGGTGCTCTGTATCAGGGGGCTGTGCAGGACTCTGTGCCTTCCAAATACTTCCAATGCCACAGCCTTTAGGAATCCTGCACCTGGAACAAGGGCCATGAGGAGGCTGCTGGGGAACCAGCTTTTATCCAGCTGTCTCATGTTGTCAGTGCAATAACTTTTCCTCATGAAAGTTTATGTTGTTTGGCAGATCTCCACTGGAAGTGGAAACAGGACAGCATGAGAGGTACAACATAGATGAATATACAAAAGGAGACAAAAGAGATGAGAACTGCTTTTAATCTTCTCGTACCACAGTAAATTACCAACTGACCCAAATGCTGTTTTGATCTGCTTTAGTCTCTTGCAATACTCTATGAGATGGATGAGATTTTTGGTTACAAACTCTTCACTAATGCAGCAGAGACACACAAATACCACTGCTGTTGGAAAGGCAAAGGGCTGGAACCTGAATACACCAAAGCTCTTAAATCTGGGGTTTAAAGAGAGCTAGGATCTTGTAGGAGAAATTGTTTTCCATCTCTTTCACCCTGTTCTCAGAATTGCGTCTCTTGGATTTGTAAATTTTGGAATTTTGTTGTCGGGAAAAAAATCTTCTTACGTATGTCAGCACGTTTTATGAGCTCTAACATGCCAGAAAACAGCAAGTGTGGTACATATACAGGAGGGATGAAGGAAACTGGGAGACCTCAGACATGGTTGCATGTGGGGGAAGTGGGGTTGCTCTTGACAACAGCAGGCTGTTGGGTTCTTGCTTGGCTCTCCCCTTAGCTACTTGCCTAAAATGTTCATGTACCTCATTTCAGAGCAGTTTTGGATCATGTTACGAGTTTCCCACCTTGTCTGTTGTAGCTTCTGAGATATTTCAAGACTGCCCTACTTTTGCAGCAAATGGTGTGGGAACTGTTTCCCAGGGAGAAGTTAAACACTGTTTTTTCTGAGGCAAGAAGTGTCTCCTCATGGTGCAGAGCTGGATGGGACTGCTCTCAGCCTCTGCAGCTGTGACTGAGCTCATCCACTGCCCAGCACCTCGAGGCTGATGAGCCATCCAGAGCTGCAGACACACAGTGACTGTACATGGATTACTCAGGCAGGTTGTTGGCCAGGCATGTTATCTCCCAGAGCCAGAACACTTGATGGATGGAAAGTGCTGAAAGGAGAATACCTGGGGCTGGCCCAGAGTTGTTTATTGTTGGGTGCAGGGTAGGTTTTCAGCAGTGCAAGGACAAGAACAGAATAATCTTCAGAGGCAAACTGTCAGATTTTTGGGTCCTCCCCTTCTGCATCACCATCAGAACAGCACTGAAAAGACAACTGGCAAATCAGTGGGGTTCCCCCAATACCCAGAGTTCTGCCGGCTCATACCAGTGATCTTTTTCTGTAAGGATGAGATTTACCTGATCAGAGAGAAACAGGTGACTTGATCCACTTGAGAAGTAAATTGCTTAAAAGGTACAGGAATATTTTCTGTAGTTGCTTTATACTCCTGTGGCTTATTAGGTGAGGTGTCAGGTGGTTTTCATGGTATACCACTGTACCCAGCAATGAAATTCCAATTATCTAACATTGCCTGCAATAAAGGCAGGTTTTAGTTCCTGTCCGTTTCTGAATGTCCTGCTGACTTTGATGTGATTATGTACTCTGTGCTTTTCAGTGCTCAGATATAATTTGTTCCATTAATCTGTCACAAATTTCAACTGATTAGTGTGTATTTGGATTCTTGAACCAGCCCTAGAGCACCTGTGAAAGCCAGGAAGGGATTTGCACTGTAAACTATGTTCTTGTCATTCTCAACTCCTCAGTACTCCTGTCAAGATCGCATGATTATGGCTTGCAAGATGGGAATGACATAGATCAGTGAAGAGAGATCAGTCACACTGATACAACAAACCAAATGAGATTGTTTGATCCAGGCAATAATTTTATTAGGGTTCTCATTTAAAAGAAAAAGTTACCTTCAATATCTCTGTCCTTCATCCTACACAAAGTACCTCATCCTTTAAAAAATATGAAAAAAATATATTAAAAAAAAAGGTTGTTTTTTTTTTTTTCGGTGGAGCTTTGGCTCCATACAGATAATTTGTATCAAGAAAGCAGAGCTCTGTGTGAGTCCAAAGATGAATTGCCCCATGCTGCTTGAGGTTTAAATTTGACATTTTAAAGGTGAAATGCAGCTGGAAAAAATGAGTGCATTGTTGTTATTATCAACACTTTTTTAAGAAGCAAAGATATCTAAATTTCTCCAGCAACAAAAAACCTGAGTCTGACCTTATGCAAACTTAACATCAGAGTAATCTCAGCGGGCTTCTGTACATCAGGAATAACTTCAATGTTAGGTAAAGTCCACGGCATTGCATTCTGGATGGCAATTTCCCCCTGTGTAAAATGTGAATGAACCAGAATAACACTTTAATGTCTCTCCAAATTCCCTTTGTTGAAATCGCTATAGCAGAGAGAAATATCCTGAGAGAAAATCAAGTCTAATAAAATTGGGCTTGTGTAAATATCGTGCAAGTGTGGAAATAATTAAATTTAAAGCTAAATAATTTTCCTTTTGTGCCTGTTTGGCTATTACTCAGATTCTTCTTTTATGCCTAGTAATGAATACATTTTGCTGGAAAGGAAAGTGTTATGAAGTGCTCAACCTGCCTGACAATCCACCTGAGCAACCTGTTTATCTAGTGACAGGAAGGCATAATTTTCTGCTGTGAATATCCATTAAAGGTAGAATAAACCATCATCTAAAGTAGGTGCCTGACCACTGAAATCATGCAGGCTAAGAGGTCTGGATAAAGACATAAATACCAAAAGAATTTGGCCGTCTTCTTTCTGAAAAGGAAATGGATGGTCAGCTCAGCACGTGGCACTCTGAAAGGAAGGCATAAACTAAACGAATTGGCAGAGGTTTTTTTGTCTGCTCCCTTGACTGGTCATGGGACACCATTGCCTTTCTAAAGAGCTTTTGCTTAGATCAGATAAAGGTAAATATCACAGTGCTTATTCCAGGGGCTTGGGACTAAACTGATTTATTTGCCTGTAGATTTGCAAAGGAGGTTGTCACACAGATAGGAATTAAACCTATTGTCTTCTCTGTCCATCCAAAATTCCAACTATCCAAGCATTTTCCAATATGTGGGAGGTTTTTATGTGTATGTGTTTTTTGTTTGTTATCCATCATTTCTCCTACTTTTTTTTTGCTCTGGCAAATCATCTCCTTTGAGCAGACAGGCCAAGAGCCATTCTGAAATGTTCACATGCCCCACTCAGTCAAGAGGATGGTGTGTTTTTCTTTTAACATCAGAGGAGAGAGGGAGAGCACGTGGGGCATTTTCTTGTCCAGGCAAACTTGCGATTACTTCATGTGCCTACCTTTAAAAATCAGTTACTCTCATTCCTCTCATCTCTGAAAGATTAATGTACCTTTGAGCCAGTGATAACCTTAAGGAGCCTCCTCTGAGAATGAGGATAAGTAAATTCTGTGCCAACCTCGCCTTCTCTGACCTCACTCTTGGCTCTGAGTAACAGAACTTCATTTTCTTTGCCAGTATAGCTTCAGGGCTGCTTTTCCAGAGCTTCTTACACATTCCCTTCCAGTCTAGTGCATGCTTTTCTGAATTATCACCCTGTGTAGCAGTAACAGCATAAAAATAGCTTTTCTAAGCCTTGGCACAGGATTGCCATGAAATAAGGGTGGTTGGGTGATGGCAGCTGTCGTGTGATGTTCTGTGTGAGCCACATCTCTGCTGGTGATTTTGGGTTCTCAACCGGTGGTTAACACCAGCAAAACTTTATTGAACACCTTTACAAATGGCATCAGGAGAGCTCTCCTGGGGGGTGTTTGTGAACCTTGCTGTCCACCTCCACTGGATCTTGAGTGAACTGCCCAGACTGGGGGTGCTTTGGGGTGTGGTGTGATCTGATGGTTCAGGTGAGGAAATGGGCACCTCACAAGGGTTCTCTACACTTGGACTGTTGGACCCAATGTTTGCACAAAGTGTGTAGCCAAGGACTGAAGGAGCAGTGAGTGAGAAAAGCACAGCTGGAGAGAGGGTATGATAACCTGCTGCTAGTGTAGATATGGAGTAAATAATGAGCAGGGAGAAAACTGTACTTCATAGAAGTTTGTAAGTCACAGTTGCTGTTCAATCAACTGCACCACGAGAGACAGCTCTGGGGGACCCTTGGTAGGAGGGCAGCCAGAATCCTGGTGTTTTCTCCTGGAGAGCCTGAACTAGCCCAGGTTTCTTGTTTTGTCCTTGGGGTGAATTCCCATCATTGCTTTCTGCAGGATTGCAGACACGGTGCCCCTCGGTGTGGAGCTCTGTCACTCCCTGCACCTCTCCCTGCAGACCTTCCTGCCCTCCCATCCTTAGGCAAAGGCAGCCACAGCAATGCTGCAGCTGTGTGGGGTGTATCCTGCAGTAAAACAGAGACTGCTTTAATTATTCAGAGGGAATCAGGACGTTCTCTGAAAGGTTTGGTGGAAAATAAATTGCAGCGTAATTTGATGCTGGATGCCCAACTTCATATAAATATCAATTCTGTAGAATGGTATGTGGTTTTGAGTGAAAGACAGGTATTTACCAGGGGGAAATGGGAAACTTTTGATGCTCTGAGGAATTAGTCTAACAGGAATCAATCTCAGTCTGGCTCTGCCCTCTCTGAGGTTGCCTCAGCCCCTCTTGCTAAACCACCCTTGGGGTGTTCATCACCTCACAACGCTTGTACTTCATCTCACTGTCACTACCTGAAATATTTAAACTCTGGAATACTGTTTAGCTCCTGTTTTGTAACTAAACCCAAGGATTCCATTGGAAAAAAAAAAAGAGCACTCAGATAGGAATCTGATATTTGGGTTTCAAAGCTCAGTAACAGTGTTTGAAGGTTTCCTTGCTGCAGTGCAGTTGCCAGCATGGAACACAGAGGTGTTTGATTCAAGAACTGATGTCTACCAGCAGCTATTAGATAAGATACTCTATTGAATAAGGCAACCTTACTCAAAAATACTGAAAGATGCTGCCTAATGAAAAAAGGCTGAAAGCTGCCATGGCCAATCTCAGTTCAACATAGCAGGAACTTCCACCATTTTCTCTTGGTCCACCTACAGACAAGGGAGGAAATGACTTTGCACTCACAAACCATGATGCTGATAAGAGCCAGCTGCCTGGTGCTTCTGGTGTCCCAAGAGGAAGAAGGACCACAACCCCTCTTCTACACTGAACCCTTGCTATATATTATCCAGGCACAAGATGTCTCTGTGGGCTCTCCAGAAATTCTAGATTAAAAAAATAAGACAAAACAAAAAAAAAACCCCAAGACAAATCTGTAGCTCAAGCTGTGTGGGAAGCCTGTCAGCTTGTGTTTGTGGTTTTGTTTGTTTTCTTTAACAAATGCTTCCTGCATTAAACAGGCTGATACATTATATTTTATAATTCCCCTGCTGCCCCAGAGCATGGCAAAGGAGAGACACACATGAAGTGAGGGTGGTGAAGGACCTGCATGTGGTATAGATTGTGATTGCAGAGGTCTTGGGAAGAAGGTCCTCACAGCTTAGGTAGGGTTGTTAGATAATAAAGCAGCTCATCCTCTATTTTCTATATGAGAGAGACATTCAAATTGCCTGATACTAAATGTTTAGACCATCGATAAATACAGTGTTCGTTGTAGCTGAATTAATAAAACTGAAGGGAACTCAAGGTTTGAAATTTCCTGGAGTCTGGATGCTTGATTTGGCATCGTAGAACTTTAATTAAGAATTAATTCTGGTTTAGATATTCTCTAGAAATTTACTTGCTTTAAATAATAAATCAGTAGGACTTCTTTTTAACCTTAAAAAATCGCTGCAATCATGTGTTACACAGAAGCGTTTAGCAATTTCCAAGAAAAGATTGTAAAAGCGTTAACTTGTGAACTGGCATTTCACCTCTGGATCTCAGATAAATATCTTTGCTTTCTGGATTTGATAATGACCCCTTTGGTCTTCCTGGTTATTAAAAAAACTCGTTAACTAGAGCTGTGTTCAGTCACGCTCAGTGGAGCAAGTCATGGTTTTACACGGGGCACAAAGTGGCTTGATAAGTCACTGACTCTCATTTAGGCTGACTTCTACCTCGAAGTCTCTGGCCTGCCAAAAGTGGAATGGAATTATGGGTCTTAAAACCCCCCATCCTTTCAGCATAAGCAGGAAGCTCATCAAACCTTGCTCGAGCTGTTCCATCACGCACAACCACAGTCTCTGCAAGACTCTCTCTTAACTCGAGATAAACTCTTACATTTGGTTAAAAAATGCAGGTTTCTAGTTGCTCGAAAATCCACCAAAGCTGGAGGAAATGCATTTTCATGTGAAGCTCGTTCAGACTGATTGCAGGTTCTCTTGCAAGATGATGGTTTTTAGAGCATGGCATTAAATTTTTATATGGTAGGTGAATTGTAATGATGATTATGTGGAGTAATTGCATTAGGCTGTGCTGGAAAAATAATCTCCTTATGAACAATGCATGTGATAACTAGAAGATGAACATTTAGTTCAGTTGTCCATCACCATCCTCATACTGCTTACTTAGCCTTGCTTTGCAGGCAATGCATTTTTATTTTTGCAACAATAGTGTTAGTAAATCTGCAAACAAGTTTTTGAGTTGTTTGTAGATTTACTAACGTTATGATTACAAACTGGGGCTGCTTACTAACACTGGGATTACAACTGGGGCAGTTCTCTTTAAAATCACTTTCCCAGATGAGATCTGAAGATGTACCATACCTTCCTGACACAAATTGCTCCCTGTGGGGCTGAAGAAAGTAAATAAGGTACAGGAAAAATGACCTCCTGGCATTAAATGCTCAAGCCTGTATCTTTGCTTTGAATCCTTTAGCTTTGATTGGACCTAATACTGTTGCAATTAAGAGATTCTCTCTCATTTACTTCATTGGATCTTGTGTCTCCAGCCTTGTTTTACAATCTTGTCAATAGTAGGAGTGATAATATTTCCACTTGAGTCATTGCGTGGTAGGACTTGATGCCAATCAGCAAAAATCCTCTGACAAAGCAACCCTAAAAATCTAATTGGTTTTATAAATTGCAAATATATTGTTAGGACTGTATAGGGAGCACAGATTTTTATTCTTCCCTGAAAAAAATAAAAGAAAAATAGCTGTTAATTAGACTTTTGGCATACAGTTTGAGGGGATGGATTTGTGAAAGAACTGGCCCTAGATGTTCTCAAGGCATCAATAACAAAGAAGACACACATAGGAACAGGAATATTTCTCTTTCCTGATTCCACCAGTTGAAACTAAAGGGTGTGTATGTGGAATCTGAACAACTAATGTGAGAAACGGGTTGAAAAACTCCCAAAACCATTAGAACAGTTCAAGCAGTTGAAATATCAGCTAGTGTTTAATCAGGGATTTCCATCAATCACAGAGGGCTTGGGAATCAGGAAAAGTACATACTTAACTGACAGTGGCCATCCTCCTCCCCTGTGCAGATATCCCAGGGGCCTCTTACATCTGCCAGGCTGTGTAATGGGTTAGGAACTGATTTACTTGATTGTAAATTAAGAATTGCAGTGTTTTACTATTAATCAATAGTGTTTAAAGTAATAAACCTTTCAGAGTCAAACATTCATGTTCAATTACGTGACTTAATGAGACAAAGGAAGTTTCTTATTTGGAAATCCCTGCCACGGTGGGGTTGGATCAAGGGTTGGACTCGATGATCTCGGAGGTCTTTTCCAACGTGGTTGATTCTGTGATTCTTTTTGTTTATAGAACTTGCTTCAGCAAGACTATTTACAGCACGTGGGTCAGGGATACAGAAGGACCTTGAAGGCAAACATGAAACCAGATGATGTGTCGATGTTCTAGCTTGCCTCAAGTATTGTATAAAAAAAACGTATTTTAAGTTATAATATTTTTTTATTTGAAACTTGTGCTTTAGTTCCCAAGGCAACACAAACCAGGAATTATAATTTAGAGCTTCTCCAAAGTACCCTTTGATAGGAAAGGGACGAGCAGTTAGAGATTTCGGATTTGTGGCTTGGAGACCTGAAAGCTGTCAGTTATAGAACCCATACTGGAACACAAACCCAACCCTTCAGCTTTTCCACCAATACACCCCTGCACCATAATTTTAGGGTTCTTTATTATGAGCCATCGTGGGCCCTGCCACACATCCCTAATCTCTGCTGCCTGGAAGATGCTGGGAATAGTGAGTGTCTATACATCAGAGTAATTCTAAGTTTTGCTCTCATAATGAATGGAAATTGAATCAATCTCTTCTGGGACTTACTCCAAGATTAGACATTAAAGCAGGATTTTTACACACACACCCTACACACACTCCGGCAGTAAGCATAACTTCAGTTAATATTCCTAACAGCTACATTTTCTCCTCACAAACTCACTCATTAGCTTGTAAAATATACAGGATTCAGGTGCTTGATAGCAAATAAAGCCTTTAAAAAATTATGTTTAACCGCTAGGGATTTCAGGAGCCCTGACAAGAAACGGCTATTTCACATACAGCTTCTTTTGAGGCTCTCTGGAGCAAGTTCAGAATTCTAATTTTGGAGTTAAAAATTTCAAGGTTGTTCCTAGGAGGAGACAGGAGGAGAAAGTGCTGCTTGGAGGACCAAAGTCCTGTACTGCGAGTCTGAAAATGCCATGAGCTGTGACTGCCTCTAGACAGAGACATAATTATATCTTCAGCAAGACAGAGAACTTTCAAGGATTTTTTTTTTTTTTCTTTTAAAGAAGTAAGAAAACCAAAAGTAAAAGGAAGAGATGAAGGATTCCAAAAAGTTTAAGCCTACTTAAGTTACTTTAGCACGTTAGGAAGGTGTTCTCTGTGCAAACTTGACAGGTGTTGAGAAAAGGTAAAAACTTAGAAGTTTAAAAAGGAAAGCTTGTCCTTTCTTGTGGGATGTGGGTGAGATACAGACGTCATAATGAAATATGAGCAGTGGGAATATATCACATTCTGAGGGTTTTAAGGATTAAAGAGAAGTACAAACCATTCCCATAAACTGTTTTGTGGAATACCTTTATAAAAAACAGGTACTGATTTACTATTTCATTCTTCAATTCTCTTTTTTTCTGTTATTCTGACAAACACACTTGAAAGTCTTTTAACCCCAGCTCATAGCTCAGGCTTTACCCTGTCACATCCTTGTGCTCTTAGAGATTTGCCCATTGTTAACTGATGGGCATGGGGGTTTTACACAGACGTGGTTTGTGTTGGAAGGGACTGTAAGGCTCAGCCCATGGGCAGGGACACCTCACACGAGATCAGGTTGCTCCAAGCCCTGTCCAACCTGGCCTTGAGCACTTCCAGGAATGGGGGAGCCACAGATTCTCTGGGCAAGTTGTGCCCAGTGTCTCACCACCCTTTTCCTGCAGAGCTCTTAGCTGCAGCCTGTCCTCTGTTCCCCTAAATACCACCACTTACTACATGCCTGTATCTTCATCTTGGTCAGGAGGTGAATCATCCATTTGCTCAGACTGACACCAGCTGAGCAAACAGCTCTTTTTTCTCTTTTTTTTTTTAATGTTCTTAATATCACATGGTTCATTTTTAATCTCTCATGCACACAAATGTGCCATTGCAAAATGACTACCCCACTCTGAAAGTCCAGTACCGTGTGCTGGAGTCATTGTCATGCCCCTCTCCTCCTCCCACCAACCCTGGGGTAGTCCCTGTTTCTTACTAAGACAAATAACTCCTGGGATTTGAAGTGAACCTTTCAAAAATTAGAATAAGGAAACATTTGTGAATACTGCACACCTCATCAGGGGGACATTCCTTATCTCACATCTCCCACTTGCACATTTAGGATGCCCCATCAGGCATTACTGGAAGCTTTAATCCCAGCAGATCCAAAGAACTTGCTGCATTCCTTTGCACCTCATTTCTTGCAAGGGCAGAGCTCCTTTCATCAAGCAAATATCATAGATTAATAAAAAGGTGAAAGAGCTCTGGTCCATTATTTATCCCTGACTGATATTTATTAGCCAAAAACAATTTATGCCACGATTCCTTTATGGTTCTGCGATCGCAGTAGCTGGGGCAAGTGGTAATTAAGAAGCTGCCATGTGTCCTCTCACCTCAAAATTGGGCTTTAAAACAATGACAGGATAACGAATGGTGAAGCCCAGTATCCGTATTAATTTCTCTGGGTGCTCACATGTGTGGCTGTGTGTTGTGTAGGTGGCTGGAGTGTTCAGGCTGTTTGACAGCCAAGACACATGGCTGCTGGCAGAGCCCATCTGTCTGATTAGCCTCGGTGCTGTGACGTGAGTGTTGGTTTGCACACCAGCCCCAAGCTTTGGGCTTGGCTGTTCCCATCAGTCTCCACCAGATTTCCCAACGAGCTGCTGCCACGTGCACATCTACGGCGAACTTTGGTCAAGGAACGTGTTAAAGCAGTGCATTAATTTTAAGAGTTGTCAGAGTCCTGTGAGTTTGGTATTCCTCAAGGTTTACAGTCAGGTAAACTGAGGCACAGGCTCAGGGTGTCCAAAATTACCTGTTAAAGCAAACTGGGCCTTTGAAATGAGGAATGTTGGTTAAGTTCATTACTCAACCTCTGTTTCCCACTGAAAGGAGGAGCTGAAAAAATGTTTTTGAAAGATTTTGAAGGGTCAGAATCTATTCTATCACCTGGCCTAGGTCTGATCACCTTGTGGATAGAGAACAGAGTGCCTTGGACTCCTGGCAGCCCTTGATGGGCATTACATTGGACCCCTGATAGGGCAGTTTAGGCTCTTATCAGAAGTTATGGTCACAGCATTTATGTTGTAGCAGGGGCAAAGCTGACTCAGTTGATGAGAAGGGTTTGACAATTATGTCTGCATGTACATTTTCTGAATTCTGTACAAAACCACTCTGTGGGGTAGGTTAAAGGCACACTCTGAAATGAGCCTGCTGCTGGCTGTTCAGGTGTGTTACCTGTGTCTGAACTCGATGGGGAAACCAGCATCAGCAAGGTGATTTTCCCAAAAGAGTGATTTACCTCCATCTCTCCTTCCTATTTCACTTTGGCCTTTTGGAGTTAAATTAATGAAAGGCAAAGAGGGGCCACTCTCACCAAGGTTTCACTCACCAAGGAGAGGCTTAACCTAAGGCAAGACAGGAACATTTCCTACCTACAGACCAACTCATAACTAATTGAAAGTGATCTAATCCTTCTGATCACATCTTAAGGGAGTTAGTGCAGGATATTTAT
This sequence comes from Empidonax traillii, assembly GCF_003031625.1. NCBI lineage: Eukaryota > Metazoa > Chordata > Aves > Passeriformes > Tyrannidae > Empidonax > Empidonax traillii. Next base: position 392,883 of record NW_020955628.1, on the reverse strand, counting down.
AAGAGCCTAGTGGGATTTTTTTTTTTTTTTGTCATGTGGAAATTTCTCACATTTCCTTATTTTTCTTACCCTCAATCAAGAAGAGAAGTAATGAATACAAATCCTAATCCCTTCCTCCCTGGATTTGTGTTTTTAATAAATAAAGTAAGGGAATAGATAGTCAAAATAATTGTGCTTAAATTCAACACTTTCTTTTCTGCAGTCCCTAATTCTACCACCTAGAGTTGCAAAATACTTAATAACTCCTCCTCCTATCCCCTCAGCTTAGCAGCCTATTTTTACAAACATCAAGAAAAGTAAATTCTAATGAAAAATGTACTTGTGCAATGACAAGGACTGTTGGTTTATGTTAATGCAACTGATCAGGCCATTAATGTCTCTACCCCTCAATTTGATATAGTTGCTTTACTATGAGGCAACATAATTTCTGTGCTCAGAACACATTAGAATTTAATTAGTGCTGGCACAGAACAGGAGCACCTTGAGTAAAAGAAATACTAAATTGCTTCATTTCTGACATAGAAAAATCAATGCATTCTCTATTCAAACTTGAGTTTTGTTTCATTATGCTTCTAAATAGATTTACAGAAGTCTCTGTAGGGTTTTAATATCGCTAGCACATTAAAAATTCAAATACAATCAGGACTGGGTCACTTACCCAGGTATCAAAGAAAATGCATCATCATGATTATTGAGTCTATTCATCCATTAAGTTCATGTACCTCTCACTTTTTTTGGTAGAAACGATGTTTACAGACTGACATAAATATTTCACCATCATTCCCAAGTGCAAAAAGTTTTCTCTTTTCTGGGTAAAGTGAGAATTAATTGGATTCCCAGCTGCTGAGGTTTATATGAGGACTGGGAGATGGGAAGGAACAAAGGTTATCTACCTACTCTTTTCTGCAGTTATAGCAGGCTTAAAACTTTTGCTCTCCAACCTGAGCATCAGCGAAAAACTGGTGTGCAGTGTTCTCTGGTTGGTCCTGTCCTCACTTTCTAAGGCCCAAAGTTGAACTGGAAGTTTTTAGTGCAAGCTCACTGTTTGCCCATAAGAAAACCTGGGGATTAATAAGATTTCTTTGAGGTTTGAGTAGTAAGATTTCTTTGAGGTTTGAGTAGTCTGGGCTCAGAGATGAAGTTTAATGGACCCAATTAATCCGCAGCCCTAACTTGCCTGCTGGGATGTGGCAGGTTGGTTACACCTGCCCAAGTGAGCGATTCACTCACATTACTCTCTCCCTGAAAATCAAATCCCTCCAGCAGAATGGAGCCCTCCCCTCCTGCTACATGAATCTCAATTATGTCCTAACATAGCCTGAAGGTAATATATCACCAAAGACAACTCTATTAGACAGTTGGTGTTGCTTTAAACCTCACCCATTTTACAAGGTCACTGTCTTTGCTCCCCCTCCTCTTCCCAGGAGCCAGTTGTTTTACCGCCTCATCAGCAACCTGCTGATTATTTTGTATTTTCTGAATACTTTTCTCAGTCTGTGCTGACTTCTGATCTCCTTTAACCTGCAGTTGAAGGGCATTCCACTGCAATATATTTTAATCAAGTCTCACTGGAGTGCAGTTGTTTTCCAGCATTCAGGTATCAAATTGAGTCCTGTTCCTGCCCATGAGTCAGCCCACAATGTTGAGTAGAAGTACTTATGAACTTTGGGTATCTGAATATTCAGAGGTAGCCTTTTAATCTCTAATGACCTTATCTTGCCATTTCCAAGAGACATGCATCATTTTCCCTTTTGGTTCATTATTTTGAGGTGGCAAGTTCTCAAGAGAGGGAAGGGAAATATGCATTCAGAAAAAAAAACAAAAACAACACTCAATAAATGTCAGTCTGAAATAAAAACTGTTTAGCAAAAAAGTTATCTTTCTGCAATCTCCAAAGCTCGTTACACAATTGTTGGAATTTAAAAACCCTTAATATGCTTCTTTTGGCTGTCAGTCAGCAGACAAGCAGATCCTGAGGGAGAAAGCCCACATAAAGTGTAATCTCTTTGACGTGGACCACAAAACACAATGCCAGCTCACACTCATTATGCCAATTACTTCATAAGGAGGCAAGAAGCATCTGTTAAAACTATCAGACAGCTTTGTGGCAACACGCCTTTTTTTTTTTTTTTTTTACCTTCCCGTTTCAAACTCGTAGCAATTAAGGGATGGCTCTTTGAAACAGTAATGAGAATGTTTGTAAATGCTCGGGTAGAATGTGGGTGGAATTTGGGACTTTGACACGCTTGCTCCAAGATTAGCGCAGAAACTTTCCGAGGAAACAGATTTGTCAGCAAATCCTCCCTGGCGGCAGATGTTCTCTTTGAAACGTTTCAGGTTTGATGAACTTCCCGCAGATCAGAGGAGGGGAATTCTGAGAGTCGGGGCCCCAGCTCGGGCTGCGTTTGTCACTGTGTTTGTGTCTGCAGCGCTTACAAAGCGCGGCTCTGAGCACTGGCCAAGTGACTGCGAGCAGGAGGGTTCTGACCTTGGCACTGCAGGGGTGCGTCTTGGCTGCAGAGGGATCCTCTTCGCATCACAAGCGAATTCAGGAGGTCAGGCTACCTCAAGGCTCTTCCAATAGTCTAAATATTTATATCCCTCGAGTTACGGTGCTTAATCCTGCAAGGGCAGCAGTCAGTGGAACTGTAATCTGTAAGGAATAAACTTCCAGTTCAAGGAGCTGCCGTGCTTTTAGTTTGTGTCTGTCTAAAAGATTAATTTACAGGAACAGACTGCTAATGGATGCTTCTGGAAAGTTTTTCTGAGTTTTAATCTAATTGAAAATACAGTATTAAGTACTTTTTGTTCATCATTACAGACTTTCCTTTAGGGCCTATGGATCTTTGTAGGACAAGAACAGGATTTAGTTTTAAATACCAGGCTGAGACATGATGAAAGCAAGAAGCAGAGGCTGAGACCTTAATTAAAACAGAGTTATATTTCAGAGAGTTATTGAAGAAGAAGGAGGTGCTAGGGGCTAGAGAGTAGCTATAAATGTTTTTCAAAGCCCATTTGTACAGTGAAACAGCCAATACAACAGCCCTATTACTCACCTTTGCCATGTTAGTATTTGTGAGAGGCAAACTTCCAACAGGCTCAGAGCCAGGAGCAGCCTGTCCGAGGGTGATGGGCACATCAAGGAGTAGGGATGAAGGAATGGATGCTAGCAGCTGGAAGCACAGAAGCTCTTCTGAAGTTTGCTAATGCTTTTTGACCTTGCTAGAATTCATTTCACTCGGTGATCCTCTCCATTTCAGTGTGAGCTCCAGCAGTTTCTCTGCTCAGCCATCACTGTGAGGAGCTTTTCATTTATTGTGGCTCCCTGTTTGAATTCACCTGTGCTTGGTGCTTGTGCCAGACTCCACCATGACATCCTGCAAGATGAAGAGAAAGCAGTCAGGTTCCTTAGAGATGAAGCAAAGGTGAAGTTAAGCCAAGCCGGTCAGAACTGGACAAAAGCTCCGATTGATCTGGTTTACAAGAAACCCCTGAAGGTTTAGGGTATTTTTTTATTCCTTCTGATCTGTATCTATGTTGTAACAGGGCATTTCTCATGTCTCCCTGCCATGCTTTCATTCTTCCAGAGGTATCCTTGTCATCATTTTTGGAGGAGCAGTCTAAGGTCATCTCAGACCTGCTCTCCGTGTATTGTTGATGTGTCAGCCAGCTGCAGGCTCCTGGAAGAACAGGATTAGAAATAACTTGTTACCCCATGCCATGAGAGCCTCACAATCCAAAACTCAGCACACAGCCCAAGATCTTTGCACCTCTTGTGTGTGTTCATCTGGACAAAGGCTTTACCCAAAGCTCAGGATATTCTCCTTAAACATCGAGTGTTGATGTGCCGTGTGATTAACACGTGAGAGATTGTTGGTTTCTTTGGGGAATTATCTGCTGAGCTATCACCACTTTTCCCTGCAGTTCTCTCTCGAGTAACTGAATTAAATATGATAAGAATTGATGAACTGCACTAGGAAAAACCCCTCAAGGCTATCAGATATCCATTTACAGGAGCAGAGAGAATCACTGTCCATACTCTGCTTGTGTTTTATCACATTATTGATGCTTTAGAGACAGCTTTGTGGATGCCATCTCATTTCAAAGTTGAGTTGGGTGGTTTTTTTCTCATTAGGGCATGACATTTTTGGAAACTACTAAGAATTTATTTTTGTGTCAGACCTTTGGATTCTTTTCTTCTAGAAGTCTGCTAATAGTTCCTAATAGGGGACTAATTTATATGTACCCTCTGTGTGTGTGCATATATAATATATATATATATATAACAAGGAGGCATATAGGGAAGTAAATTTCCTACGTAAATTACTGACTTTCATTTAGATTTTTGCATAGCTGGTTCTCAAGGAGGTGCTGGTATTGCGTTTGCATTTTGGGTTTTTTATTGTGATTTTTTTTTTTTTGGTCTAGTTATTTATGAAAGCTTTTGGAATCCAGTTTCCCATTTTTGGTTCAGAGTACCAAGACTCTGGTTGTTGGTCAAAGGAAAGATCTTCAGGTTAATAGTTGTCCGCTCAAGCAATAAATACAAATAATGGCCAGTCTCTTCGCGAACGAAGAACCGGGGAAGGTCTTTCCACCTTCCAGCCTGCGCATTGGATTTTTTAGGTGAGACACAGTGTGCGCGGAACTGAGCCCACCCTTTAATCCTGAGGTTCATCTGCCGGGGCCAAGCACGCTTGGACGGTGGCAGCGAGGTCCTCAGGATGTAGATGGATTGCCTTACGGGCTAACGAGCTCCATC